>NW_017308363.1:134075-146589 GCF_000935625.1 Nanorana parkeri | reverse complement strand
TTATTTTACATACTTGATTTATTTAGCAACAAAATCCTCCAAAGTCTTTGCCCTGCTGAGATGTAAGTTTTACTTCTGCATACATAGTTTAGCACCTATTCCTGGTACCCATGGCACCAAGATTTGTTGAGCAACTTGCCATGATAACACAGTCCTCTATCGTCCTCCAGCACTGCACTTTGCTCTTGAGATACTTCTCTTCACTCCTACATGCCCATGCAACTAGAAATTATGTGGGCTGAAGGTGGAAGATTTATTATGGGTAGAAAATGCAAGGAAACATTCAAGAATGAGACAGCTTCAACAAGAGCGGCGGAGAAAAGGTCTATCATGTATGCTTCATAATAATGATGTATATTCTGTTTCCTAAACAATATGAAAATAAAATTCCTTCAGAGATGGTGGGAATCCTTCATAATGTGCATAGCAGGAATACAGACCTGGGAACTCAGCACAGAGATGGCGTGAGCCCATCATAATGGTCATAGCAGGCATACAGACCCAGGAACTCAGCACAGGTATGGTGGGAGCCCCTAATAGCCACAGCAGGTATACAGACCCAGGAACTCAGCACAGAGATGGCGTGAGCCCATCATAATGGGCATAGCAGGCATACAGACCCAGAAACTCAGCACAGGGATGATGGGAACCCCACATATTGAGCACAGAAGGTTCACAGACCCAGGAACTCAGCACAGGGATGTGAGAACCCCTCATAATGTCCACAGCTGGTGCACAGACCTTGGAACTTATTGCAGGGATGGTGGGGCCCCCTCATAATGGCCACAGCAGGTGCACAGACCTTGGAACTTATTGCAGGGATGGTAGGGGCCCCTCATAATGGCCACAGCAGGTGTACAGACCCGGGAACTCAGCACAGGGATGGTCTGAACCCCTCATAAAGTGGTCCGGCTCTCCCATCATCACTACAAGATCTATGTGAAAAATGAATGCAACTCTGGATGGAAATAAATGTTGTGAAATTGCAAAAGCTTTTCGAAATGATGCCACAGCGAATGTGTGCCGTAGAGCTAAAAGGGCTCCAACAAAAGTTATCGCTTAGTAAGCAGGCCCATGGCGGAAATGTAAAAATGTATTTGTTCCATAGAGGGTGTACTGGTGTGAGAGGTAAAGGGTTAATGGTATCATGTTGTATAACAGACTAAAATGGTAATTTTTCCATTAGTACCGATCAGTGAAGATTTTGTGACTTTGGCTTTCTACTGTTACAAAGTTTCCCGGAATGTGGTAAGGAATAGCCAATGCATACATTCCTGGTAAACAGAACTGCTCTCTGTACACAAGTCAAGATTTTGGATGACTTCCTCTTTTGTGGTTCTCCAATTTTACCAGAACTCAACTAAGAATCTTTGTTTTCAGAAGGAAAGTCCCAATTTAAAGTGCAAATTTGGGTGAAATAAAAATAAATAAATAATATATATGTTGTAGTCTGTCAGTAGCAGTTTTTATCTTTCTGACTCCCACTACAATATAGGTTTAGTAAGTGTTAAACCTGCCAGTAGATTGGCCATTATTTCACTATGTGTAGCAGGCCAAGCTGTCCAGCAAAAGTAACAGGTACAGGGATTGGAATGAACCATCCAACACTTCCGGAGGTGCTTACAATGGTTAACTTTTATTTACTGTATATGCCTTCAACCTGTATGCCAAACCCTCTCTCCTGAAAGCCAAAAGAGCAAAAATGTGCAAAAAAAAAGGTTGGAGGTACGGAGTTCTGTCAATGTCTGAGGGTCAGTGGGTGGTTGGGTGCAGCAAAAGGCTGGGTCATAATTAAGAAGGCAGAAGAGCCTGTTCAAAATTCCAGCTGCTCCTTTGAGGTTGTGCACTACATATGTTATCCCCTCAGTCCTCAGCCTATGTGTGTTATCTCCTCAGTGCTCAGTCCTCAGCCCATGTGTGCTATCTCCCCAGTGCTCAGTTCTCAACCCATGTGTGTTATCTCCTCCGTGCTCTGTTCTCAGCCTATGTGTGTTATCTCCTCAGTGCTCAGTCCTCAGCCCATGTGTGCTATCTCCCCAGTGCTCAGTTCTCAACCCATGTGTGTTATCTCCTCCGTGCTCTGTTCTCAGCCTATGTGTGTTATCTCCTCAGTGCTCAGTCCTCAGCCCATGTGTGCTATCTCCCCAGTGCTCAGTTCTCAACCCATGTGTGTTATCTCCTCCGTGCTCTGTTCTCAGCCTATGTGTGTTATCTCCTCAGTGCTCAGTCCTCAGCCCATGTGTGCTATCTCCCCAGTGCTCAGTTCTCAACCCATGTGTGTTATCTCCTCCGTGCTCTGTTCTCAGCCTATGTGTGTTATCTCCTCAGTGCTCAGTCCTCAGCCCATGTGTGCTATCTCCCCAGTGCTCAGTTCTCAACCCATGTGTGTTATCTCCTCCGTGCTCTGTTCTCAGCCTATGTGTGTTATCTCCTCAGTGCTCAGTCCTCAGCCCATGTGTGCTATCTCCCCAGTGCTCAGTTCTCAACCCATGTGTGTTATCTCCTCCGTGCTCTGTTCTCAGCCTATGTGTGTTATCTCCTCAGTGCTCAGTCCTCAGCCCATGTGTGCTATCTCCCCAGTGCTCAGTTCTCAACCCATGTGTGTTATCTCCTCCGTGCTCTGTTCTCAGCCTATGTGTGTTATCTCCTCAGTGCTCAGTCCTCAGCCCATGTGTGCTATCTCCCCAGTGCTCAGTTCTCAACCCATGTGTGTTATCTCCTCCGTGCTCTGTTCTCAGCCTATGTGTGTTATCTCCTCAGTGCTCAGTCCTCAGCCCATGTGTGCTATCTCCCCAGTGCTCAGTTCTCAACCCATGTGTGTTATCTCCTCCGTGCTCTGTTCTCAGCCTATGTGTGTTATCTCCTCAGTGCTCAGTCCTCAGCCCATGTGTGCTATCTCCCCAGTGCTCAGTTCTCAACCCATGTGTGTTATCTCCTCCGTGCTCTGTTCTCAGCCTATGTGTGTTATCTCCTCAGTGCTCAGTCCTCAGCCCATGTGTGCTATCTCCCCAGTGCTCAGTTCTCAACCCATGTGTGTTATCTCCTCCGTGCTCTGTTCTCAGCCTATGTGTGTTATCTCCTCAGTGCTCAGTCCTCAGCCCATGTGTGCTATCTCCCCAGTGCTCAGTTCTCAACCCATGTGTGTTATCTCCTCCGTGCTCTGTTCTCAGCCTATGTGTGTTATCTCCTCAGTGCTCAGTCCTCAGCCCATGTGTGCTATCTCCCCAGTGCTCAGTTCTCAACCCATGTGTGTTATCTCCTCCGTGCTCTGTTCTCAGCCTATGTGTGTTATCTCCTCAGTGCTCAGTCCTCAGCCCATGTGTGTTATCTCCCCAGTGCTCAGTTCTCAACCTATGTGTGTTATCCCCTCAGTGCTCAGTCCTCAGCCCATGTGTGTTATCTCCTCTGTACTCAGTTCTCAACCCATGTGTGTTTTCTCCCCGGTGCTCAGTCCTCAGCCCATGTGTGTTATCTCCTCCGTACTCAGTTCTCAACCCATGTGTGTTATCTCCTCCGTACTCAGTTCTCAACCCATGTGTGTTATCTCCTCCGTACTCAGTTCTCAACCCATGTGTGTTATCTCCTCCGTACTCAGTTCTCAACCCATGTGTGTTATCTCCTCCGTACTCAGTTCTCAACCCATGTGTGTTATCTCCTCCGTACTCAGTTCTCAACCCATGTGTGTTATCTCCTCCGTACTCAGTTCTCAACCCATGTGTGTTATCTCCTCCGTACTCAGTTCTCAACCCATGTGTGTTATCTCCTCCGTACTCAGTTCTCAACCCATGTGTGTTATCTCCTCCGTACTCAGTTCTCAACCCATGTGTGTTATCTCCTCCGTACTCAGTTCTCAACCCATGTGTGTTATCTCCTCCGTACTCAGTTCTCAACCCATGTGTGTTATCTCCTCCGTACTCAGTTCTCAACCCATGTGTGTTATCTCCTCCGTACTCAGTTCTCAACCCATGTGTGTTATCTCCTCCGTACTCAGTTCTCAACCCATGTGTGTTATCTCCTCCGTACTCAGTTCTCAACCCATGTGTGTTATCTCCTCCGTACTCAGTTCTCAACCCATGTGTGTTATCTCCCCAGTGCTCACTCCTCAGCCCATGTGTGTTATCTCCTCAGTGATCAGTCCTCAGCCCATGTGTATTATCTCCTCAGTGCTCAGTTCTCAACCCATGTGTGTTATCTCCCCAGTGCTCACTCCTCAGCCCATGTGTGTTATCCCCTCAGTGCTCAGTCCTCAGCTCATGTGTGTTGTCTCCTCAGTGCTCAATCTTCAGCCCATGTGTGTTATCTCCTCAGTCCTCAGCCCATGTGTGTTATCTCCTCAGTGCTCAGTCCTCAGCCCATGTGTGTTATCTCCTCAGTACTCAGTTCTCAACCCATGTGTGTTATCTCCTCCGTGCTCAGTTCTCAGCCTATGTGTGTTATCTCCTCAGTGCTCAGTCCTCAGCCCATGTGTGTTATCTCCTCCGTACTCAGTTCTCAACCCATGTGTGTTATCTCCCCGGTGCTCAGTCCTCAGCCCATGTGTGTTATCTCCTCCGTACTCAGTTCTCAACCCATGTGTGTTATCTCCCCGGTGCTCAGTCCTCAGCCCATGTGTGTTATCTCCTCAGTGATCAGTCCTCAGCCCATGTGTGTTATCTCCTCAGTGATCAGTCCTCAGCCCATGTGTGTTATCTCCTCAGTCCTCAGCCCATGTGTGTTATCTCCTCCGTACTCAGTTCTCAACCCATGTGTGTTATCTCCCCGGTGCTCAGTCCTCAGCCCATGTGTGTTATCTCCTCAGTGCTCAGTCCTCAGCCCATGTGTGTTATCTCCTCAGTGCTCAGTCCTCAGCCCATGTGTGTTATCTCCCCAGTGCTCAGTTCTCAACCCATGTGTGTTATCTCCTCAGTGCTTAGTCCTCAGCCCATGTGTGTTATCTCCTCCGTACTCACTCCTCAGCCTATGTGTGTTATCTCCTCAGTGCTCAGTCCTCAGCCCATGTGTGTTATCTCCCCAGTGATCAGTCCTCAGCCCATGTGTGTTATCTCCCCAGTGCTCAATCCTCATTCCATGTGTGTTGTCTCCTCAGTACTCAACCCATGTGTGTTGTCTCCTCAGTGCTCAGTCCTCAGCTCATATGTGTTATCTCCTCAGCTCTTGGTGTAGTTCTCAGCTACTAGTCTTCTTTTTGTGTGTGTTATCCACTCCGTTGCCAGTTGCTTGCACATGTATGATAACCCTTCAGCACCCATCTTTCTTCAGCACATGTGGGACAATCCCTCCTATTTATTCAAACACCACGCCAACTATCAGTCTCATCTCTACTGCCGCTCATCCAAAATCCATCTTAGCTCCATTGCCCCATTTATTTGGTGTGACCTATTAGAGAAGTGGATGCAGCATAAATGGAAGCACACTTGTTACAATGTGATTGGACAATCTCTGCATAATATCCTGTAGAATTTCCAGCAACAATGTATTACAAGGCTCCACCTACGCACCTTCAATATGTACATTGTATATATCCAGTTAGACCGGCCCTCATACTACGTAGTTGTTGGTAAATCTAACACATGCAGAGGTCCTGATTATGTAATGAGCACCACGGTGTACAGAACGCTCAGAAATAAGAGCCCAGGTGAAGGTTTCTCTCATTTTCCAGTAAGGAAGCACTAGAGATAAACATTGGATCTCTCTGCAATATTTGCTTTTTCTTTTGGCTCAGCTGATAAAACCTTCTGATAAGAAGCTTCATTGTGTACACAGATTATAAATATCCTCCGCACGCAGTTCAGTGACATTATACTGGGAAGCCCGACAATGCAGGTGAGTACAACAAGACCCTGTTAGATGGTGACCAAGCTGGATTCACAAGACTGGCTGAACACAGTTCCTGGGGCTGGTGGACAGTTTATGTTTCTGTATTTCATCTATGTATCTGTTTGCTTGGAGTTCACCTCCACCTATAGAAACTGAATTTAAAACAAGCTTTTAGTGCTGTTTGTCTCGTAGTAGTTCAGAGCTTCCCGTCCTTGGTTCAGGGCAGACTTGTATTATCAGAGAGACAATATTATACAGGACTAAACCACCTATTATGTGTTGTATTTGTATTGATCACCTACTGTCAGGGGAGTACGGCTGAACCCTGAGTGGAACCCCTTGGCGGGGGCGGCAAGCAAAAGTCTGAGTTCGAGGTACACAGGGGAAATCCAAGAAGAGCAGTCAGGTCCAATCCGGGGTCGAGGCAGGCAGCTAAGTTCAGAAATGGAAGGGCAGGCCAAAGAGTCGGTAATAGGGAGTCCAATCAAAGGGTCAGGAAGCGAGACGGTTCAAGGCACAAGGAGCTGGGAGATCACACCATAGAGGTAGATAGAATAACTCAGCAATGAGCCAGGCCTCTGACTGGGCTTTTATACCCAGTGGGGAACTAAGACCACCCCCTAGCAACCAGGAAGCTTCTCCTTCCAGGAGCCAATGGCAAGAGAAAGGCAGTGGGTGTGACCTGGGAACCTCCCACACCAAGCATCACACCTGACACCAGTACTGGGCGCTGGCGCACGCAGCCTGTCCACCGCACGCGCGTACCTCCCGGGCATTGCGTGCATGCGCACTCGCAACCCTGGCGCCAGGGGTCCTGCCAGGAAGGAGAACCCGTGCCCTCCGCCACACATGGCAACCCCGAAGAGCGGTAAGACCCCTGCGAACCCTGGACACCTACAACATCCATGCCAGCTCAGTCAATGCATTGTATTTTATTGGAATTACAAATACCATCAGAAACAAAGTAATCATCTATAAACCTATATACAATGTATAACAAAAGCATAAACCAGGTTAGGAAGTGAAGGAAGAAAATATTCTGTGTAACAAAGAGGTGATCCTAGCAGATAAATGTTACTTTGGGTTTGAGTGCCTAGTGGATCCGGTGATGGAAATCCACCCTCCATTATAATGTTTGACCCTCATATGTCCAACCCATCTAATTACCTTATGTCAGCACAACAGCCGTAAGTTAAATGCAATGGAAGCTCAAGGTGTATTAACCTTCAGGATTTGTCCTGGTGACCGTTATCGCAGAAAGTGAAAGAGAATCACAAATTTTGGGTTGTGATCAGAACAGGAGCGGATGGGAAATCTTCCATTGGGGGCACTAGATTTGGTGACCCTGCTGAACTTATGAGTATTTCCCCTGATTTTGGAGGGGTTTCCTCTCACTTTTTTGTTGTGGCAATTCGGACAGGAAGTGAAGGGAAATCTCCCCACTGGGATATAGGTGGGAACAAAGCATGCGGGGCTATAACATTCCATTACTCTACCTAAAATCTATCTATCTATCTCATATTAATATCTATCTATCTATCTATCTATCTATCTATCTATCTATCTATCTATCTATCTATCTATCTATCTATCTATCATTCTCTCTCTCATATCTATGGTAATAATTGTTTCTAGAGTAACACATAAAAGGCCACTAATCATTCTTTCTCCATCACTCAGCCCCAATCTTTGGACCTGGCTTTGCTCCTGGTGCTCTGCTCTGCTTCTGTTATCACATTTAAAGCTCCTCTCAACCAGAATCAGTGTAAGTGAAAATTTCCTCTTTTGTTTCCTCTTTTGACCTGATTTATAAAAAAATGTTTTATATCACTTTCTGTACTGTTGTACAAATCTTCTATAAACGTGTGTTCTGTTATTGTCGTGTATTGTGAGTTTGGTTCATTTGCTCTCGTTTATTGGCTCCTGTTTGTTACAATGGATAGAAATATTGACACAAAATCCAAAATTCAAAACCAGTGTTTACATACCAGTAGTGACAAAAAGTGGAAAATGATTTTCTGTACGTGATGTTGTGCTCCGATATCTCGGAGATGGAAGGAATGATGTGAGCATTTTAAATGTCCAAAGGATGGAATAATTAGCAATAAAAAGGGAACTTTTCTTACAGCCTTGGAATTGCATACAAATTCAGCTCACGTTCAAAAGGACAGCCAAGGGGTTAAAGACTAGTACCATACACCCATGACTATGGTTGGGTACACTTGTGATGTGAGGCCCAGGTCCAAGACGGGGGGGTAAGAAAGAAAAGGCAAAAGAGAAGTTTTCGGCTGCCTTGGCTGAGGTTGGGCCCCCCTGTGAGGTTAGGCCTGCCTCCAAGAAGGGGTCAGCAAAAGGGTTAAAGTGCAGCACCATGCAACCTTGGCAAAGGTCAGGCCAATGTCCTAGAATGGCTCAGAAAATACTTGTACTGCTTTGGCTAAGGTTGGGCCTTTCTGTGAAGTGAGGCCTGGGCCCAAGAAGGGATCAGCAATTGGGTTAAAATGCAGTACTGTGCAACCTTAGCTAAGGTCAGGACCACCTCTGAATTGAGGCCCTGGTCCAAAATGGGGTCATTTAGAGTGAGACCTTGGTCTAAGAAGGTGTCAGCAAAAGGGGTAAAGCGCAGCGCAGTGCTCCCTTGGCTGAAGATACCCCAACATTCCCGTAAGGTTATGCCAAGCTCCTTGAACTCTTCCTATATGGCATGCCTATAACAGAACTCCGGTCCTCTCTACCACAATGTGACGTAATATTTTTAGGTTGTCCACCTTAGGAAAACATAACACTTACTCTATATTTTGTCCTTCCAGTTGATACTTGTCGTCTAGACTACACCTGCTTCCCTCTTGATTGCAAGGATGTGCATGACAGTGGTATGACCTCAGACGGCGTATATTTGATTTACCCCAAAGGGCCGTATTCAGTTCCAGTCCCAGTGTACTGTGATATGACCACGCCAAAGGGACCATGGACAGTAAGTGATGGAAGTAGACAAGCCGCTGAGATTCATAACGCACTTATCCTTTAATAGTCCCCGCTACAATTTTAACCTAGGTTATTATACAAACTAGTAGTCCTATCACTGGAGCCATTTTTTAAACTTTATTTTATTGTTTATCCGATTAATCGAACTTAATAATCGGCTAACTAATCGATTTTGAAAATAATCGTTAGCTGCAGCTCTAATACTTACCCTCAACACTGCTGTCTGGAGATCATCACAATGTTCCCACTTTACAGCTGAAGTTCCTTAAAGATACAGTCCATATCCTAATTATAACTCTGTGCCCATAACTAATCCAGACTAGACAGCAGCAAATACAAGGTTATATCCCTAAACCTATCTACAATCATGTAGCCCCCATCACCTTCTGTGATGTGGCTACTAGACATTTAGTGATAGCCGGGGCTGTAGTCAGCCTGGCTGGAATTATAGTGGCAGTTATCTGGTTAATTCCAGGTGTCTGGCATTGCCTGTACCCCCTGGGTGGAGTGTGACTCTGTCATATTGTAGGACAGCCAATGAGAGGCACTGTAGTGTATGTACAGTACAGCAGCCAATCACTGGGTTCCTCTCAGCCAGTGGTGCATGCTGGGATAGGGTACATATATTGGTGGGATTTGCCATGTGCTCAGACTAGCCGGTACCATGGAATAGGGCTGGGTGCTGTTCAGCCTGCCCCCCCGGCTAGGCCTGAGGCCTGGGGGTGGGCATGGGCTGGTGTGAGGGAAATGTTTTCCTGAGGCCTCCAACATGGAGGATGCCTGTGATGCTGATAGAGGAAGAGAACCGGGACCTGTGCAGGCTCTTGAGGTACCCTGGAACTAAGAGGACTTCAGGAGCATGGTCGGTGTCTTTCCTGTTTGAGGATCTGTATCCCTCCTGTCTATCTGTTACATCAGTTGCCATCCGCTGCCTCCCAAGTGGATCTACACTGATATACCTATAAGGTCTGGGGAGTCTGAAGCTCTTGTCAGTTACCTCTGGAGGCTTAGAACCCCCATACCCTCTCTCCCCAGTGAAGATGTTCAATAAAAAGTTATTCTACATTATACTACTGGAGTGGACATCAGTCTGTGGGCACCAGAAGAAAGGCGGTGGATGCTAATGGTTGGGCAGCTGAAGAAGATACCCCTGGACAGACTAGAGATGAACTGGGTAATCAGCAGCTCTTTTGGGGGTGAGCGCTACAATCACAAAATATATTATAACTCTAAGTCATAGAGCACATTATAAACCCTAAGAATCAAGTGTAATGCTGGTAAAAATTTTAAAAAATTGATTTTTCATAATGTTAGTTGTATTATTATCAGACTTTCTTCCATTTTGCTGCATACATGCGGCATGCTTATGTGCTCAAGTATGCTTGATCAATCTT
This sequence comes from Nanorana parkeri, assembly GCF_000935625.1. Taxonomy (NCBI): domain Eukaryota; kingdom Metazoa; phylum Chordata; class Amphibia; order Anura; family Dicroglossidae; genus Nanorana; species Nanorana parkeri. The sequence continues at coordinate 136,393 of NW_017308363.1, read as the reverse complement.
CGAGTCTCAGACTAACAATCAGAAGTGGGGGGGGGTCACTGTGGTATGCACCGGAATGAAAACCCAATGTTGGATCCCTGTGAGTGTGTGTACTTTTAGGTACTTGTCCATCTTCTGTGCATATCCATAATCTGAGCACTGACTGATCAGTGGTCCGAAATAAATCCAGTAATGTGGTACACCTTCTCCAGGTATTTCAGAAAAGGTTTGATGGAAGTGAGACTTTTTTACGAGGCTGGGAAGACTACAAGTCTGGATTTGGGCGAGCTGACTCAGAATATTGGTTGGGTAATGGTTTAATTTGATACATTTTGGTATACGGTTATTATTGCTTGGTTTCTTCATTTACAAACCTACACGTAGACACCAACACAATAAAAAAAAAAAAAACCTGAAAAAAGGTCAACTCCAACTCGGCCCAGTTTTATTAAGGGACTTTATATTGTATGCCCCCTGGGATGTAACAATACGTGACAGGACCCAATAGCAAACCCATTAAGGGGCCCCTAAATCTCCGCATGTAAGGCAATTTCTCCAGTAATACAGAATACAAGTCCCTTCATATAGGAATCACACAGGTTCCCAAACTACATAAATGTTTATCTTATGCAAATACAGCTGCCAAAAGCTACTCCTGCCAGTGTACCAAACCGGTATGGGCCCTATAACAGTTGTAAGTTGTGCAATGGCTATGGGTTAACCCTTTAATGTTTCTGAGTTGCTGGCAGTTGTAGTAGCTGTACAGAAATGAAAGTCTGTGGGTTAACCATCAATGCTACCACAAGGGAGAAAGACCCAAATCCATGACTACCATATATTGCAAGATATATGCTGCTCACATATAGAATGAGCAAAGTAAGGACCCAAATCCAATCTGGAGGGCCAAAGCCTTGTTTGGGAAATATGCACAAATGATTCTCATCCAAAGCTTTAATTGACTGTTGCAATCATATTCAGTTTGTTTTGGGTTTTAATACATCCCCTTCATCGGGTCTGTAGAGAAGGTGGATCGTTGGTATAAGTCAATGATGGTGCATTGTTGTAGATGTAAATTCACTTTTTTCCTACCACAGGTCTAGAGAACATCTACCACCTTACCTTGCTGAGGTCCTACCGCCTGCGCATTGACCTCACAGATTTTGACAATGACTCTCGTTTCGTGATCTACAATAGTTTTGCCCTCTCACCTCTTGCCATCTCTGGTGAGAGAGACAGCTATAAACTGCATATTGATGGATTTGAAGAGGGAGATCCATCCAGACCAGCTGGTGAGGAACCAAAAAAGCATAATGGATAGATGGCTACCTTTGTTGTTGGATGACAGGATGGATGGATGGTTGAATAGATGGATGGATGATTTTGTGGATGGATAGATAAATGGACAATGGATTTTTAGTTAATTTTGTACATAAATAGACAGAATGGTCGATATATGGGTGTACAGATGACTAGATGGAAGGATGATTTGGTTGGGGGGTGAGTGGGTGATGTATTCATTCCCAATGTGCATATAATCCTTCAATAAAATGTTGCAGCTGGTTAACGGTGAAGAGGTTTACACTCAACAACTATACTTACCTTGCCATATGTCACAGTTTTGTTTTATTCTCCTCTCCATATAATGTTAGAACCTTTGAATAACACTATAGTATATACAAGCAATAGGTTTGTATTCATGTCCATGCCCTGGTGGGAAGATTTTCCTATCAGGAAACTAGTGGACCTAGTAGTGATGTGGCAACTATACCCTTTTCTTTAACCTTTCATCATACATCTAATAAATGAGTAGGTGACGGAATGCCCAAATGAACTAAATGTTGTTTCTAAATTTGTTTTCCATTGAACATTTTGCAGTTATTCTAAATTCTATCCTGTTGTTTAAATTCTAACAGGCAACTCTCTGTGGACCCAAAAAAACATGAGTTTCTCCACCCACGATCATGACAGAGATACATATACAGGAAACTGTGCCAGTATGTACAAGGGAGGATCCTGGTATAGTGATTGCCACTCTGCCAACCTGAATGGACTGTACCTGAGGGGCCTGAGCCAGCAGTATGCCACTGGTATGACCTGGGCTGGATGGCGAGGACACTATTACTCCATGAAGAGCACCCAGATGAAGATAGCTGTCAATTTGTAAATTACAAATCACATCCACATGAAATATTATTAAAGTTGATCTCATGGGGAAACTTTGTATGCATGCTTACAATGGTCCAACTTGGTCACCTAAGTCATAAGAGCCAAGAGCCAATAACTTAAAGGAATGGTTAAGCCATTCCTTTTCTATATCAGGACCATAGCCACAGCAGCCA
>NW_017308363.1:113357-134012 GCF_000935625.1 Nanorana parkeri | reverse complement strand
GCCGGTGCTAGGATTTTTGCCTCCACAGGCGAAGGTGCATTTTTGCCCCCCCCCCCCGAACGCCCTCCCCCGACCCCCTGTAGTGCTGGGCCTGCTCCCTATCAGCATGAAAGCTGCATTTAGTAAAATAAGAAAAAAAGAAGGCTTTGTAAATAAAAAAAAGTGTGCTTGTGGGTCGAATGGTATTTGTGTGTATTTTAAGTTTTTGGCTGCTGTCCCCTTCCCCTCTTCCTCAATTCCCCCTCCTCCGCACACCATCCTCTTTTTTTCTTGTTTGTTCCTTTCAGCTTTGTTGTTTTAAATTGGGTTTGGGGCTCTGCGTAGTTTAAAAAAAATAAACATTTTTTCTTCACTTACCTTCGGTGCGGGAGAGCAGCGGCGAGTCAGCGCTGGTCCGGTGGGAGGAGCTCCAGGTGGGGTCCTAATTTAGCTGGCCGGCGACTGCCAGAGGTGCAGCGCGTGTCGGGATCCTCTGGCAGTCGCTGGCCAGCTAAATTAGGACCCCACCTGGAGCTCCTCCCAGTGGACCAGCGCTGACTCGCCGCTGCTCTCCCGCACCGAAGGTTATGCTTATTAGTGCTACAAATGGCTAGGAGGGACTAGCAATAGACTTTTTAATGAGGTTTGCAATAAAGTATTCAAACTGTTAGCAAGAGGTTTGTCACTTAGGGCCTGTTCATACCCTGTGCATTGATTGCCTAAGTGAATGTAACTATAAAAACATAATTAAATAAAACATTTTTTCATGTATGTTGGAAAACCCTGATTAAATACCACTAGTACCATCCATAATTCCACAATCCAAGTCTTCCTGTTCTTTTCTGACCAGGCTAACCACGGAAGCAGATCTGTGGTAGCGCGGTCACGTTGGATCCTTGCTCCTGGCTTTGGGACCTACAGAATGTTGTGCCGATACAAGCCATGCCCATGGCCCCATAGTCATTCTATGACATCACAGGCTGAAACACCCCCTCACAGGCCTGTATGCCCTGATTGAAAGACGGCCAGTGGCATCACTGGTAGCTCAGGGAGTAAGGGGGCCTAAAGCCATCATGCAATTACCTCTAAAAATAAACATCAAAGGTATTTAAAAGACATTGCTTAGGAAATTGTTACTACGGATTTTTCAAAGACAATGTGCTGAATGCTGGTATGCTTTTATAGCATAAAGAGGCCTTTCTCAACCTGGGTTACTTCAGGGGTTGCTAGAGCAATGAGCATTTTGTGACTCCTAGATATTTAACCAATGAGACCAATGATCTTTTTAGCCATCTGTATGTAGAACATTCTTCACAATGGCCACTTGTGAGGAGAATTCTCACCAATGATCACCAATGTGAGGAGCGTTCATCACAATGACCACTAATGTATGAAGAATGATCACCAATGTAAAGGGCATTTTTCCTAATGACCACCAGTGTATGGAGTCCCTTCTCCCACTGACCACCATCCTTATGTACCGTGAACTGTAGATGTAGTAATTATTGGCAGGGGTTTCAAGGATTATTTCAAACTTTCCTCCATGTTAACACGTTCGATAAAGGCTGACATAAACTGTATACAGTTTAACGTAGGCATAATGCGATAACAAGCCGAAATCCATTGTTTCCAAATGGCTCAGTTTATACAAGGCATGGCATGGATAATTATATCTTCAGGCTTTCAACACAGATGGTGATATCATCATCGTCTTCTTAAAGGCTCCTTTAGCCATGGCCCAAACCAGACCAGTAGCGTACTCCATGGTGGCACCTAAATGCACCATGATAAACCTCAGCACAATTAAGGGCGATAATATCTCATATGTGGAAGAATTGATCATGATAGGGCCATTCAAGGAACCCACTGGAGGAAATAGTAGAATATTTGATGGTTAGAAGGCAAAAACAGGTGATTGGCAGAAAATAAAGGTGGAATGACACTTTAATAAACGCAACTGGTCATTCTTGGGGCTTGCCAATATTATTCCTCTGGAGTGGGCTTTTTTACAAGAGTTGTGACTGACCTGCAGTGTGAGCTTCCCTAACAGCTTGACTGTTATATAGGACTCTTATAAATGTTGGTACATTCATATTCAGAATGTATTGTTAGCTATACAAAAACAGCCGAGTGGTGCTCACCTTACTAAAGAAGGCTTAAAACATTCTCTGCAGACGGTTGCCATTGAAAGGTCCAGGACTTGCATGTGTCCATGATACATGCTCATAAACAAACCAATATGCAGATTTGTGTCATTGGTCCCAGGGATGGTCACCCAACTACAGGAGGTGCCTGCACAAGGACCATCATAGCAGGATCACCAAGCATTATTTTAAATGGAAAAGGCAGATTTTAAAATATTACGGATGACTTCTGAAACATCATTAACATTTTCAATCTTATATGAGATTTTATGATTGGGCCTACATTAGTCATACTTTACATTCTTTCACCTTCTACCTATCACAGAGCAGCCACTCCTACTGCAAGGCTGATTGCAACTGTTAGCTGACTTGGGGCACCAAAGACACTTTTGAATAGAATATGGCTGAACTGAAAAAGGGATTTGCATCTAGAATTTAAGTGAATTCAGTGCATGTTGTGTATAGCTGGGCTTGTATAAATTCTAATTTTCCTACTTGGGAAGAAATAAAAATACCTGTTATGTCTTGGTAGGGGTAGCAGATGACTCTTTCCCCTTCCTCTAACTCCCTGGTGCCCAACCTGTGGCCCTGGGGTTGCATGCAGCCCTTTGGCACTTACTGTTTGGCCCTCGAGACCCCCACAGACTATAGCCTCTGTTTTGGTTCTTACTCAAGCCGGTGAAGGAGAAATATTCTTTAGTAGTTAGATGGATGAGTGTAGTTCTGTCATGCAATATTACTTTTTTCTCTGTTGTCCATCCCTTTCCTATTTTTATGTTTTTTATTCTCTGATTTTTTATTATGGATATTTCTGAGATAAATATCAACTGTGGCACCAGTAATTTTTAAGGGAACTGTACAGAGCACACACGTGGGAGCATGGATTTTTAGTGGAGCTGTAATAGTCCTGATCTCTAGCCATCGCATGTGATGCGTTCTGAATCATGTCCGCAGCCTCCATCAAATCCTCTAACATGAATGCAGTTTTAGATGTCTTTGTTTTAATATAAAATGTAATAATAATTGTGCATGAACCTTTAATAAAGTCAGGGGCTGCGTTTGAAGACCTCTAAATCAAGTAAGTTGACCACCACTGCTCTAACAGCACAGCTCTGTTGCTTGGTGATTGTCCCCGGTCCCACGGGTGTGGGAAGAGAGTCAATAGACATGTGTAAGCTCCAATGGTTGAGTTGTTTGGCAATAAACATGAATAGCAGTCATGTGAGAGCTTTATTAATCGATGTATACAAGTATCTGGATTGTGTTGATACAGATTCCACTGTTGTTACATTGATGACACAAGCAGCACCATCTTAAAACCTTTGTATAGACAGAACTGTTTTCAGGCCATCGGCACAGATGGTGCTATCTTCATCACCGTCTTCTTAAAGGAGTAGTAGTGTCCTTTAGCATGGTACCAGACCAGACCAGTAGCGTACTCCGTGGTGGTACCTTTCTGATATTTCCCATTTAGGTTGGCATTGTGACAGTTGTGGTACCAGAATGCTCCATGGAAGCTTGCTGCACGATTTATAGCGTCTAAATCTCTGTCATTGTCATACGTGGAAAATTTCATGCCAACATGACTACGTAGTGAATCTCCTGCCAAGCAAAAAGAAAACATTTAAAAGGCATATATCTTACCACTTATATGTGTAGCCCCTATCACCTTCTGTTGAGTGGCTACTAGAAATTTAGCTGTGCTAGGGCTGTAATCAGTCTAGCTGCATTATATTTGGTATTTATCTGGTGTATTCCAAGTGTTCTGCTATTGATTTTACCTACCTGAGTGGGGTGTGACCCTGCTGTAGTGTGGGGCAAACAATAGGGGAACATCATGAGTGTGTGTGACTCACCAGCCAATCACTAAGGGTTTCATAGCCAGTTGTGCATGCTGGGGGAGTACATATATACTCAGGGGAGTTGCCATATGTTCAGTCCTGTTCCAGCCTGCCCCCGAGCTTAGTCTGGTGGTGGGATGCTCAAGTAAGGAGAAGCTGACTACGCCTCAAGCCTGGAGGAGGCCTTACATGTGGACCCCAGAGAGGTCAGTGTCTGATTGAGGATGAGAACCAGAGAAACTGATGGCTAGTGGAGGTGCCTGATACTGGAATGGACCTCAGGAGTGAATCTGGTGTCTCTCCTATAGAAGATATCATGCCTATCCCTGTTCAGCTGTTGCTCAAATATCCAGTGTCAGCCTGTGCTCCTATTGATTCTGCACTGTGGAATACTGAAAGTGACTGGTGAGTCTGGAATTCTGTTCTATTTTGCCATGGATGTCCTAAGCCCTATACCCTCTCTTCCAGTTATGAAGTTTTACAATAAAGCATTTAAGCGCTTAAAGTGACTGGCGCCCAACTTTCTTGATCACACACCCCTTCACTGGCCTAAGATCTGCCCCTTAGAGTGAAATTTCAGCCCTCTCTGCCCTTTGGGGGTCAGGGGGGTGTAACATACGTATAAAAATGTCACACTCCTAAAGTGGTTAAAACCAAGATCATGTCTGCTACTGTTTGCAGCCAGCACCCGGCATTCCCATGCACGTATATGGGTGGCTGTAGAAGTCTGGACGGGCCCTTAAAATGCAAATATTAAAATAGGTGGATGTCAGTCTGGAGGTGTGGCTATTTCTAAGCAGACTGCGTTTGCATGCAGACAGCCCTAGGCACTGCCCACATGTGATGCTGAGCCTCCATGACTGAAAGACCAGAAATCACTCTCTTATATTCAATCAAAATGGAATAAAATGGCTTTAGAAGTCACTTGAACTGTATGTCTGGTGATCTCCACAATGAAGGTTAAGAGAACACACTCCTTCCAGCCAGTGTTCTGGTGGAAATGTATCCTAATAATTATTGAGCGCTATGTAAGAAAACACTAACAATGTACAATGTGAACATGATAAAGGTATTTTCCATACCAGCAGGTCTGACTGGATCACCCTCTGTAAACCCCTCGATGTTCAGTTTGTAGCCGTCTTCCTCGGGATTGATGGCCAGCTGAGACAGAGAGAAGTTTTCATAGGTCACATTATACCTGACATTGTCCCAATCCTCCAGGTCAATCCTGAGACGATAGGATTTCTTCAGGGTTAGGAGGTAAATGTTCTGCAGACCTGAAGGGGAAAACTACAAGTTGTTAACTTGAGAAATGTGGTGTCTACCTGTCCTGGGCTTTGATGTATCATCCTGGAAATGCATGGCTACAATATAGTATACATTATATGGCCAACAGTATCCCTCTCGATGATTCTGGTGTTTTCGGTAAAGGAGACAGCTAATACTACAGCATACAAAGACATTTTAGACAATCGTGGTCTTCCAACCTTGTGGTAACAGTTTGGGCATGACTGTGCCCTGTGTACAAAGCCATCTCCATAAAGACAAGGTTTGACCAGATTGGTGTGGAGGACGTTGAGGGGTCTGTACAAAGTCCTGACCTCAACCCTACTGAACTCCTCTGGGATGCACTGGCAAGCCAGGTCTTCTCATCCAACATCAGTACTGCATCTCACAAATTATGTTTTGACACAAATTCACACAGGCACACACCAAAGTTTTGAGTGCAAACTGTTATACACAAAGGGGAGGATGTGTCAACTCCATATTTATGGCCATGGTTTTGGAATGGGGTATCCAACAAGTTAATCTAAGTATGATGGTCATGTGCCCACAAACCTTTAAAGGAGAATTATGAGGCAAGTGATTTTCACCTTTCACCATATAGTCTATCTTAAGGCTCTGACAGCACCTAATTTAAAATGTATCATTTTGTAGGCCTAGGATTTCCAACTCCACCCAGCTGACTGCAATTTTATTGTGCATGACCGTAATCTTCCATGTCTGAAAAAGTAATACTGTCTGGGAGATGTAGATCTAAGAGAATTATCTGTGTCAGATGATTTATGTTGCACTTTACGGGAGATGTGGTAACAGTCCCGTAAAGTGCTGAAGTCTTTACCCAACCAGTGCTCTCCATCCATTCTTCCAAATCCAGCTTTATACTCTTTCCAACCTCGATAAAAGTTCACCGTTCCATCAAACCTCTTCTGAAAGACCTGCAATTATATTTATATGTTAATGGACATTACATTGTATGTCAAACCAAAACTGTTTTTTTAGTTTTCGATAGACTAAGAAAGGTTTAGAACCCATGTTGTATTTTTCTGCTGTCCGGGGCTCTTTTAGAAAGATTTCTCCTCACTCATTATCATTCAATACTCTTATGTTTTTGACCTTCTCAAACAAGACATATAACATTATAATAATAATTAACATTCCATGGTGATTGGATTGAGGTGACTGGGTTCCCATGTGGCTCTAATTACTAAAAACAGTGCAACCCTTCTCACCACTGTGGGGGAGTGCTCGGCTTACAGTGACACCCTGTAAGAGCTCAATTAAGAAACAGCCAATAAACCTTCAATATTTTATGAGGCCATTAAAAAATAAAAAAATAAATCATAATCAGCCTGGCGAATTGTTTTCTTTATTCTTCTGCCACAATTTATGCACTATGACCTCAATAAATATTTGAAGTTCATTGGAGGTGTACCGGCTACAAAAGCTGGGGTTTGTTTCTCGAACTCATTAGCAATGAGGAAGATAACATTATAGAACAAGTCCAGTTGAGTGTGAAGAACCACTACTAGTTATACCATGACCGGGATAAATGAAAACCTTCACAGACATAAAACACAGTCGCCACATTTCATAGTAGTTGGGAGGATGATAATGGTTAGGATCAGAGTTGGGTTAGTGAGTACTTACAGTCCAGGGTCCATCATTTCCGGTCATATCACAGTACACGGGTATGGGGGTGGAGAGTCCCCCGGGGAAGATGAGATATACTCCATCTCTGTGCAGACCTTGAGCGAACACTTCCGAGCAGTCATGGGGGCGACAGCTATCAAAACAAATATTAACTAGAAAAAAAAAACAAGGGGAGCATTAAAGTGGACCTGAACTCAAGAAGTGAAGACTTGCGGTGTTATATGGAATATCTCAAAAGGTTTATTGTTCCTCAGCAGAACCCTGAAACATTTTCCTGAGAAACAGAAAGCTCTTCCTGGTAGGTATTTTTTGCTTTACATACACTTCACATACAACAATATCTCCCCCTGAGATACTGTAGGGGTTTCATCTATAATTAGCAAATGTAATAGGAAAAATAGGCTGTATTAGGCTGGATTTGGACTCTAAAACGTAACAAGCAAAGACAATAAATGATTGTGGGTGTCGGGTTGTACGAGATCATTTATTCTAATCGATATTTTAAGATAGCAAATGTTTAAAGCAGACTACTAGCTAATGTAACAAAAACTAAATCATAAATATCTACTTTCACGTACTGTTATCTTGGTTCCCTGGCACCTCTTCTGCAGCCTGGCAGCCTCCATGTATAATATGGAACAGAGTGAAGAGGGTGAGAGAGATCCACATCTTCCACCTGGTGAGAAAAGACATGTTTAGTGTTTTCTTACCCAGAGTTTTATGATGGCTATGATAGCTGTTAGTGAACTGCAAGTCTCAGCAGTCTCTGAATTTTTCTTTCCAAAACCTAAGGGCCCTATTGCAAAATCTACACTATATCCTATACCTATTGTAAAACAAAACACAGGAGGTGAGATAGACAGCTAGCTCTGCCCTACTTCTCACCTCTTGGGCTGTCACGGGGAGTCAGCAGGTCTTGTGACCCTTGGCCACCTAGAGGAGCCAAGAGCCAAGTGTGTGGACATTTGCTGTTGACTTGTGTCCATTGTAATGACAGCAACATGAACAGGTATAACTGTAAATACTCACAGAAAGCACAGGAGAGCTTCCTTTAAATTTGTGTCTTGCAGCTTTCTTGAGACTCTATGAGTGCGGTGGTTTGTTGGGTTGTGTCTTGGTCCTGGGTCTGAGGCAGTCAGTATGTTGGGTCGTATCTTGATCCTTTTTCTGAGTCAGTCAGTATGTTGGGTTGTGTCTTGATCTTTTTTCTGAGTCAGTCTGTATGTTGGGTCGTGTCTTGGTTCTGGAGAGTAGCTGCTGACACATGTTATTTATACGCTGTGATCTTGTACGTCACAATAGGACTTTGATTGGGGCAGCACACCTTGAGAAACTGTATCCTTTCTCCAGATATTTGACTTCCCTGTTACATCCATGTCCTGTTTACCCTGATGTGCACATGAAAGGACAAGAAAACGTTGCAGAATTATATTCACAATTAAAACAAAAGACATGTTTTAAGTTACTGATCAACAATGGAATGTTTTTTTCCACAAGCCCGTACAACGCTCCATTAGCACCAAAATGCAGAAAACATCATACAAATTGCTGAACCACTGCTATCTTATTTCGAGTACGCTATACAGTATACTTCGGCTCAGCTTTGTGTTGGACTTGCTCCAAAGAAAAAATAACTACCCTCTACATCTGGTAAGAATGTGACTGAATTAAACCTTTTTTGGGATTTGTTCACAGAAAGACTCGCCAACATTTTAACATTTCAGAGTTATCCGAAAACCTTGTCTTCTACACTTGAGAGACCAACTCACCCAAATATAAGAATTCTCTTACTCTACTCCTAAGACTTCTGCAAGGGTCCTAATCTCCTTTCATTGGAAATTCTAACCTAACACCGTACTGGAATGGGCCAACAAAAACAACTCTGTTTAGGAGATGGAAGAGGAGAGAGCCACTGACTCAGGCACATTGACACATTTTCTTTCCACCCGGTCGGCTTGGGCTCTCTTCTTTTGCTCAGACAAATTCAAATCACTCATTGGATGTTGTTGATATCTTTACTATCAAACAGGGAGTCCCTCCATTACCGCTATCTCATACCACAGACCCCACAAATGAGCCCTTAAGTTCCAATGGGCAATGTGCTCTCTCATCCTCACCAGACTTGTCCCTCACCTACCTAAATTCCCCTTCCTCAGACACTTTTTACCCCTTCTTCTTCTTCTTGCTTTCTATCTTCCTCTTTGTTTTTTCATTCTTCTGGCTGATCTCCTCCTTTATCCAATACTCTACTAATCCTTTGGAGTGATTATCCATTTCCTCTATTGCTCCCCAGTGGTTACATTATACACATTTTCATCTACCAGCAGGGTAAAGAACCTGATACTCAGACATCCTTAGATCCTTCATTCCCTACTCTAAGCAAGACTCCACATTCCCCACTCCAGAAACATACTAGGGTGGCCATCAAACCAGAACTAAACTATTTATTTTATTGTTGACAAGCAAGTGATTAGATTACATTATTGCTTTATCCCCTGCAATGGCCTTCTGTCCTGAACCAGATTGATGTATCACCTTGAAGCGTAATAAATGATTCCAGTTAATATGGTTGTAAATGTAAAACTGCTACTGTATTTCTTGTCCTGTATATTTACTTCCTTTCTATTAAAACACAATTGGAAAGAACATGTTTTAAAAATCCTTGTAACTATGTACCAAATTTTGTGCAGCAGGGTCTACTTTAAAATGAACTTTTTAGTAAATATACAATCCTGCCCTAATAAATTCGGGACACATAAATACAACAACAGGATGATTTTTTTCAGACAAGCTCCACCTTTTATCATTAAAAAACTGTCCTTGAGCTTCAGTTGGTAAATTTACCTAGGCTGAAATTATGTCATCAGTCTGCTGCAGGCAGGAAGAAGCATTTCCCTAGTCTCTCCTCGCCCAGTGATCAGACTGCAACATTGTAACTTTGTATCAAGTCACAAAACAAGAAGCTGCAGCAGGGGCTGGTCCGGGTGTTTCTGGCATCAAGGCCCCCAAGTACCTCTTAGACCGGCTGCCATTTTAAATAGGTGGTGGGGACTCAAGCGGGTAATATGTATATATTCCATCTTATTACTATGTCATAGCTTGGACATCTAGTGGGAAATTAAAATCGGGACCCTATTGTTAGAGAAAATGTTTAACTGCTTTGTAGTCCTGCTAAAGGGCCCCTCAGAAATCCAAAATGTTATGATCACTGTAATGAATAACTGTTATTTGTGCTGTCAGCCATAACTTGGCAGTCTCCTTGTCTGCAAACCTTGAGATATCACCCTGAGGGCTGTGTTGGGGTCCATTGCACACTTTGGACCTGGCTTAAAAAGAGCTGCCAGATTGTGATACCCACCTACACTGGGGTCCGACACTCCATCATTCCACTTCTTCAAATGAATCCACTGCACCTCCCATTTCTTTGTCAATCTCACCTCCTCTGGTATCCTCGTGTCTTCCTTATAATACTCAGAAATGAATACAGTGGGTGTCAAATTTCAATGTAATCCCTATGTGTCGACTGATAGGTGTAGATAGGACTCCATTAGAGATCAAATATATGAGGTCATAGATTCTGCGACATAGCTGATGTTTCATCTTGCCTACATAAGAAGAGCCACACTGGTATGTCATTAGATACTACCACAGTGGAGGAACAATCTGCATAGAGCCGCAATTTAAACCTTTCACCATTGGGGAGAATGTGTCATCGAGCTTTATGGCGAAGCACAAGTTTGCATGAAATGCATAAGAGAAGCTCTCCTGTGGTTTTTCCTGGAATGCCTTTATGATCACAACTATTAGAAGCCACAATTGATTTTTGGAATGCCACCATCCTTCATTTCTGTTATATATAATCTGTTTCTTGGGGTATCTTCAATGGCTTCTGAAAAGCTTTTTTCAAACATGTCTTACCATAGATCCAGGTTAATAATCTCCATTTCAGGGCCTTTGCTTCCCTCTAGAAGCTAACATCCTCCAAGCAGTTGCATCTTATTATTATTATTATTATACAGGATTTATATGGCGCCAATAGTTTGCACAGCGCTTTACAATATAAGGAAGACATTACAGTTATCCCCAGGTATTGGCTTTATGGAATTAATTGAATCAATGGTGTGGGATGGAAACTACAGGATTGCAAGATAGTATTGCCTGCTGTTTTTTTTGATGATATGGATTAGAATGGGAGTGTCATCCTATTGTATTACCACATCTCCATCAAGGAACGGAATCTTAAACACATGTAAATGAGAATCTTAGCCTGGAATGATTCAAACATTTCACAAACTCTTCAAATAAAAATGTTGTTGCTATCCCAAATGATGAACACATCGTCAATGTACCTGTGCCACCCCCTTGTGACTGGCCTCTGTCATATGGGGGCTTGGAGGGAGTCATTGGACACGTGTAAGACCCAAATCATGGAATTGTTTGTCAATAAACATGAATAGTAGTCACGTGAGAGTTTTTATAATTGATTTATACATGTAACTGGGTGGTGTTGATACAGATTCTACTGTTGTTACAATGATGACACAAGCGGCACCATCTTATAACCTTTGCACAGACTGATCTGTCTTCAGGCTGCCGGCACAGATGGCGCTATCTTCATCACTGATTTCTTAAAGGAGTAGTAGTATCCTTTAGCAGTGCTCCAGACCACACCAGTAGCGTACTCCGTGGTGGTACCTTTCTGATATTTCCCATTTAGGTTTGCATAGTGACATTGATTGTACCAGAACGCACCGTGATAAGTCTGTGCACAGTTGGTGCTCCATAGATCTCTGTCAGAGTCATATGTGGAAAATGTCATGCCATCGTGATAGATCATGGAATCTCCTGCAGGCAAAAGCACAAAGTTTAAAAAACATATTTAAAGGGGCAGAGTGGTTCTGACTGAGCCAATTCCAGTTCATCATTTGATGGAAAAAAAGGTGCAAACTTCCCTTCAGTGCTCAGTACAAGCCAAGATGATCAGAAGAGATACAGACAAGCCAATTGAAACTTTTTCTGTAGCCCCTTCAAACTCTATGGGGTATTCATAAAAACTGGAGCAGACAAAATCTGAAAAGGTTGCTGTTCATGGCAACCAATCAGCTTCTATCTTTCATTTTCAGAGTTTGTCTCTCTTCAGTTTAACTGAACAAACTGAAGAGAGAAGCTGATTAGTTGCCAGAATAAAACTGTCTGCTCCAGTTTTTATGTATTCCCCCCTATGTGTGGTAGACTTGTGCGCCGTCAAAAAATTTGTTCTGTTTCGTTTCGGAATATCCGTTATTTCGTATTTCGTAATTCGTGTCCGGAACTCAATTCGGATTCGTAGGAAATACGAATTTTCGTTAGTGGCGGTTATATTTTCGTAACTCTACGAACATTCGTCATGGTGAAGTTAAAAAGCAAAATACCTTTGTTAATATTGGAGTCGATGTGGTAGTTGTTTTTTTTATCCGAAATACGAATTCCGTTAACGGATTCCGTATCCGAATTTCGTATTTCGGATTAAAAAAAAACTACCATTAGCCATCAACTCCAATATATTAACAAAGGTATTTTGCTTTTTAACTTCAATATATAACGAATGTTCGTAACGGAAGGAAATTTCGTTAACGGAATTTCGTATTTCGGATATAATTCAGAAACTGCAATTCGGATTTCGGATGTTTCCGAATTTCAGGAAAATTCGTACGAATTTTCCTGAAATTCGGAAACATCCGAAATCCGAATTGCAGTTTCTGAATTATATCCGAAATACGAAATTCGGATACGGAATCCGGTAACGGAATTCGTATTTCGGATATAATTCAGAAACTGCAATTCGGATTTCGGATGTTTCCGAATTTCAGGAAAATTCGTACGAATTTCGATTCGTAACGAAACGAATCGCACATGTCTAATGTGTGGTACACTGTGGTGCAACTATCTGATATTGCTCCACCAATGCATTGTACAGGAGAGGCCAACACACAACGTACCTAATGTTCTCTGTGATGCACTGCGTTGTAAGAAATGGCCATGTGCACTTTCTTGGCTGTTGTACATTGGCATAATAAATGCCCTGCCTTAATGCAATGCATGTGAATTCATGGTGTAATGCGTGTTAATACGTCATTTCCAATTTCTGCAACAGGGAATTAGGGGGGCAGGAAGTAATGAGAAACCCCTCCAAGATCATGACAAAAATAATGTATTTTTATGAGAGTATGCGTGTGTGGGTGGGGGGGTGCTGTTAGAACCCCTGTGATGCATTTATTGATGTCTGTGGCAACATTTCCTAAAGACACTCATTTCCCTCATTTCTTGTCAAAGTGTCTCAGGGAGAGGAGATGATCCTTCCAACCATTGGCAGAGTAATTAAATACTGCCAGAGGATCTAACTCTTCCATTTCCAGGCAAAATGGAAATTTTTTTTACTTTAAAGTTGAAATCTATGCAACAAAAAAATGGGGTTCCCTTCCTCATTAGAAGTTACTTGTATCTGGTGACCTCTACAATGAAGATAAAAAGAAAACACTCCGTGCAGTCAATGTTCTGGTGAAAACGTCTCCCAATAATTGTTGAACCCCATATGAGGAAACAGTAACAATGTAGACTGTAAACATAATAAAGGTATTTTCCATACCCATAGGTTTTTCTGGATCACCCTCAGTAAAGCCCCTGATGTACAATTTGTAGCCGTCTTCCTCGGGGTTAATTGACAGGTGGGACACAGAAAAGTTTTCATAAGTCACATAATTAGTGACATTGTCCCAATGCTCCAGGTCAATCCTGATACGATAGGACTTCTTCAGGGTTAGGAGGTGGATATTCTGTAGACCTGAAGAAGAAAAACTACAAGCAGTTAATCTGAGAAATGTGGTCTGACAAAGTGGAGACCCAGTCTACCTGTCCAGGGCTTTCATATATCATCCTGAAAATGCATGACTACATTTGGTTGAAAGTACAATATATGGCTAACAGGTATCAAAAGTATGATCCCTCCCATTGTTTGAATTCAGGTGTTACTATTGAGGGGTACTTCTAATACTACAGCATACAAAGACTTTTTAGACAATTGTGGTAACTGTGTGGGGAAGGCCCTTTTTTCATAAAGACGTGGCTTGATGAGTTTGGTGCATAGAAACCCAAGTGTCCTGCACAGAGCCCTGACTTCAATCCTACTGAACACATTTGGGATGAACCAGCTATCTGGATACCCAGCCTACCTGTCCAGAGCTTTCATTTATCATCCTTGAAATGCATGAGTACATTTGGTTGAAGACACGCTATATGGCCAACAGTACCAAAAGTATTATCCCCCTGATGTTTGAGTTTGGGTGTTTTTAATGAAGAGTATTGCTGATGCTACAGGTCCATAATGACATGACTTGATGAGTTTGGTGTAGAGGAGCTCAAGAGGGCTGTACAGAGCCCTGACCACAGCCTTACTGAACCACAGGATATATTGGAGTACCAATGGCAAGCCATGGCTTCTTGCCCAACTTGGGTTGTTAACTCCATATTAATGGCCATGGTTTTTGAATGGAATGTCCAACAAACACATATAGATGTGATGGTCAGTTGTCCTCAATCGTTTAACCATATAGCCTGAGGGTCCTGACAGCACTTAATTCAAAATGTATGATATTGTAGGCCTAGGATTCCCAGCTCCACCCACCTGTCTGCAATCCTATTGTACATGATCATAATCTTCTACCGTACTGAGATCTGCAGACGTAATATTTTCTGAGAGATGTAGATGTAACATATATATAATTATCTGTGTGAGCTGATTTATGTTGCATTTTACGGGACATAACAGATTAAGTCTGAAGTCTTTACCCAACCAGTACTCTCCATCCGCTCTTCCAAATCCAGCTTTATACTCCTGCCAACCTCGATAAAAGTTTACCGTTCCATCAAACCTCTTCTGAAAGACCTGCAATTACACAATTTACTCGTTAATGGGCATTAAAGTGTATGTTGAGCCAAAACGTATTTTTCTTTTTAGTTTCAGATAGACTGGGGGAGGATAGGATTCCCAGTTGGGTTTTTCTGCTATTCAGGGTTCTTTTAGAGAGATTTCCCCTCACTTCCTGTCTTGCTGACAGCGATTTCACCAGACAGGAAGTGAGGGGACATGTGCAACAGGGACACAGACAGGTATTAAAATCTGTCAGGGGATCAGCCTTCCTCTATCCTGCCATAGTTACTGTATGATAAAACATTGTCAGTAGAACAGAAAGTGATCTCTCGAATCCCAGATAGCAGTAGAAATCTGACAGGGGTTCAAATTAGAGGTGCACCGATACCATTTTTTCCAGAACTAGTACCGATACTTTTCCTCAAGTACTCGCAGATTCCAATTCCTGATACCTTTTTTTTTAGTGTCATGTGACAGTTTTTCTAAAACAATACAGATGAATGATTTTAGGACAGTGGTGGAGCGCCAGGCCCGGTCCCAGCTGTGACCCTGGTAGTTCTGCCACTGACTCCAAGCTGTAGAATACATTATACAGCAATGCAGAATACCACCAGCGATAAAGGACAACAAATCCAAGGAATACATTATGCAGCAATGCAGAATAATACCATCAGCGTTAGAGGACTAAAAATGTCAGCAATACATTATACACCAATGCAGAATGGCACTGACTATAAAGGACTACATATCCCAGCAATACATTATACAACAATGCAGAATGGCACCGGCTATAGAGGACTACATATCCCAGCAATACATTATACAGCAATGCCGAATGGCACCAGCCATAGAGGACTACAAATCTCAGCAATACATTATACAGCAATGCAGAATAAAACACTTGGTGAACTTGTTTACTCTTCTGCCACATTTGCTGCACTATGACCTCATTAACCATTTGAGGGTTGGTTGAATGTGTACCAGCTATAAATGCCGGGGTATGTTCCTGGCACTCATTAGCAATGAGGAAGATAACAAAAGAACACAAGTCCAGTTGAGTGTGAAGTACTACTACTAGCTATACCATGACCGGGATAAATGAGAACCTTCACAGACATACAACACAGTCAACACATTTCAGAGTAGTGGAGAGGATGATAATGGTTAGGATCGGAGTTGGGTGATTGAGTACTCACAGTCCAGGGTCCATCTTTTCCAGTCATATCACAGTACACAGGAATGGGGGTGGACAGTCCCCCGGGGTAGATGAGATATACTCCATCTGTCTTCAGACCTTGAGCCCACACATCGGAGCAGTCGTGGGGGTGACAGCTATCAGAACAAATATTAACTGGAAACAGAAGATGCAAGAAGCATGAAAGTGGACCGGAACCCAAAGGTGAAGACTTGCTAAGTTAATGGAACATCTACAGTAGAAACATTTATGGTGCCTAAAATGAATAAAAACAGAAAGCTCCACCTGGTTTGTCATTTTGGCTTTACATACACATTACATAAGATCTCCCCTGAGATACTGTACAGGCTTCATCTATAAATATGAAATGTGATAGCAAAAAAAACATAACAAGTAGAGACAACAAATGATGGTGGGTGTCGGGTTTTAGGACATCAGTTCCTTAGCATGTGGTCTATTAAATATTTGGAGGAGACTGCTAGCATGTGTAATAAAGACCATATATTTAACATCTAATTTCCCATACTGTTATATTGGTTCCTTGGCACCTCTTCAGCAGCATGGCAGGCTCTGTGTATAATGAGGAACAGAGTGAAGGGGGTGAGAGAGATCCACATCTTCCACCTGCTGAGAAAAGACATGATTAGTTGTTTGTTTTTTCCACCCCAAGGCCTAAAACATCTTTTCTCATTTTCAACATTTTCTTTATAATTTTCCACCCATAACCCATAACCCATGATCTTTATCATCACAATATTCCAGCCATCATCCTCCATTTCTACCTCTCTAAATTCTCTTATTGCTTATTCTCAGTTTTGTACTCTCTTAATTCTAATTGTTCTCTCATGGACATTATCTCTAAAGCTAAAACCCACGCCCAACATGTTTTGCCATTTTTATGGCTTCTTCAAGGGCACTCAAGTGCATATCACGTGCAAACAACAGTGCTCAAAGTGCTCGTTGGAAAAACCAAACAACATGGCAATGATAGCAGTTAGCAAACTACACAACTCAGCTTTTCCCCCAAAAAATGAGGTCTTACACACCTAAAGGCCCTATTGAAAAAACTACTCTATACGCCATAGCTGTTGTATAACAAAAACCCAGAGGGACACCTAGCTCTGCTCTCCTTCCCCCTTTCATGGGTTATCACAGAGTGTCAGCAGGTCTTGTGACTCTTGCCCACCTATAGCAGCCAAGAGCCAAAAGTGTACAGACATGCTCTGTTGAATTGCGTCAATTTTAATGTCAGCCAAAATTAACAGGAATAACTGGAAATATTCACAGAAAGCACAGCACAGTTTCCTTTAAATTCTCATCTTGCAACTTACATGAGACTCAATGAGTCAGGCAGTGTGTTGGGTTGTGTCCTGGTCCGAAGGCAGCCGGTATGTTGGGTCGTGTCCTGGTTCTGAGGCAGCCGGTATGTCAGGTTGTGTCCTGGTTCTGTTGTGCTGACACACACGTTATATATATATATATATATATACAGTGTGTTTCTTTACATCAACATCAGACTTTCCAGATATTTGACTTCCTTGTACTTGTTCTTGACCTTCATGTCCTGTTTACTCTGATGAGCATATGAAGGGACAAGATAAAGCTGCAGAATTCAATTTACAATGAAATAAAATACAATGTTTTAAATTTACTGATCAACGATAGAATTGTGCATGCCGAGAAGCCTGGGAAATGCTCCATTAGCACAAAAATTCAGGAAACGTTGCTGACCCACTAGTATCTTAAAGGGTTTCTAAACCCTCCGTTTTTTTTGCCTATATCTACGGCTATCAAGCAGTAAATATGGGCAAAAGGTTTTTTTAAAAAAACGCTTTAACAGCGGTTTAAACACACCCTGTTTTCTGAAACTCCGAAACTGCTCGGGCGGCCGCTAAGCATCTTGGTGCGGGCGCATGCGCAGTTGGATTTTCGGCCGGGAGACGAGCAGAGACGCAATGTAGGTCTATGGACGCATGCACCCGCATGGGACAGATGAAAGGACAGTAAAGAAGAAGAAGATGACTTTAAAGGATATCCCCCCGCCCCTATGCTAGTGTAAGGACTAACCTTAAATGATGTCTCTTGATCCGATTATCATCTTCCTTCTTGTAGTTTTCAGGAGTCCCTCCAGCGCTGGTGCCGGTCTCTGATCCAGCGCTGACTGCTGTGTCTTCCTGTCCCACGGAGTCTGTGCGGGTGCGCACTGCTGGGCTGCGTGCATTGACTTACCTTGTGTCTCTGCTCGTCTCCTGGCCGAAGATCTGTACTGAGGATGCGCCCGCCGCCCAAATTCTTTGTGGCCGCCTGAGATTTTTCAGATCTTCGGACGGGAGCGCGAGGCGGAGACACAGGTACGTTTTAACCTTTTTCGTCATTTTTTTTTGTTTTTATGTTTTTGCATATATCTCCTGCTTGCTAGCAGACTCACCTAATTGCATGTTTTACATACTAACTGGCTGGATGAGCAACATGTCTGTACATTCTGCAGCAATTTTACCAGTGAGGCAGTGATGCGTACAAAGCAGGCGTCTATCAATGCAGGCAAATTCTTGCCAGCAACAGGGTCACTAGTGCGACGTGATCCTAAAAGTAGAAAACCTCATTCAATAATTTTGGTGAAATACTTTTTTTAAATGCATACATTATAAGCAGGGTCGGGTTTAGTAGGCATATACCTAATAGGTGGCAGAGGGAAGAGGTGGCTTGTCCCTGTATAGTTCTGGCTACAGATGTATTCCAATGATCAGCAATAATAAAGTGTTTGTCTATGAATTTGCATACACATTGTAACAATACAATAAACCAGATGAGACTATCTAAGAAGGAAACTGACACTTATCATTCCTCCTCTATCACTCAGCGCCTATCTTTGGACCTTGGGTTGTTGCTTTTGCTGTTCTCAGCTCCTGTTATTGCACTCCTATCACCTCTCAACCAGAATCAGCTTGAGTATTATTTTCAGAAAATATGTCAGGTATTATTTTCTAGTCTGCTATATGAACATTTCATGAGAGATTACCCGTATTTATTGGCTACATTTTTATATATGTATTTGTTTTATTTGTCATTTTTGTATCTTTTTTTGTATTTTTTTTCATAACTATATCTTAAAGTATTTTGGTAGGCAATTTTTTTTTTTTAATGCTGACCAAAATAGATTTCTTATATTTCTTAATATAAAACTGCTGTACACTACCCTTTAGCCCTCATTCACACTAGAAAAGGCCGGCAGGTACAGCTCCGTGCTGCGTGCGCTGCCGTATCAGGTAGCTTACTTGCGAGGTGCTGCGTGTTATTTTTAATTTTTTTATTTATAAATTCTTTATTTAGACAATTTTCAAATGAGTACAAGATACTTAGAAAAGTTGTTGCAAGAAATAAACAGTAAACATGCACAAACGCAGGTGTGGAATAACAGGGGTAACGTAGTGATTGCAAATACAGTATGTGACTTTATATGCAAATGATAACAAAATGAAGCAAGGGGTAGAGAGAGAGAGGATGAGAGTCATTACGCAGGCGGGTTGCGGTGTCATCTTGAAGGGTCTGCGTGGATCAAGTAGCACACTGGTAGGGGGCGCCCACTCGTGGTGTAAGGTGTCTGGGAGATTCGCTGGGGAGGGGTCAGGTGGGAGTGCAAGGGGTGAAGGTGTAGAGTAAGAAGTTGTGGGGTCTGCTTGGGTGGAAGGCGTGGGGAGAGGGGGCAGAAAAAGAGGGGGGAGATCAGGTCACAGATGGGCGGGTCTGTGCTGCGTGTTATTAGTACGCAGCCCCTGTCCTTCTCTATGGGACTATGCGGCCATATGCCGCCCTACGCTCGCCCGTCCTGCCCGTCAGTGCGGGGGTCGGTCGCTGCCAGGATGGATCATGTCTTCGCCCGAGCCAGGAAACACGCACCCGTGTGGACCTTGCGCTTGGGGTGAGCGTAGGGTGGAATACGCAGCACGGAGCTGTACGTGCCGGCCTTTTCTAGTGTGAATGAGGGCTTAAAGTGTATTTCCACCTTTGTAGTCAAATTAGAAAACTCCGTTGTATGTTTGTTATGCATTCTCACTCACACACAGGAAATAAATACAAGATACAATGTTACAATTCAAGAGATGAACATAACAATGCTTACACTGATTCACTCATTCCCTCCAGTGCTCTCTAGAATTGTAACAATGTATCTGCTTACTAAGATGTAGTTATTTCCTACGATCCTCAGCTCCATCGAGTGTCCATAATATGGCATTTTCCTCATTCACTCTGTTTTTTTATGAATAAACCCACTAAAGAAAGTTCGACCAAAAGAGAAATTACACTAAGTAGATTTGCTTTTGCCCCATTCTTACAATGGCTGGGTAACTCTTACAAAATTAATGTTCAGGTGAAACTCGAATAATTAGAATATCGTGCAAAAGTAATTGCAGTAAGTGCTGCAAAAAGGGGCCAAACCAAGTACTGAGTACATATGCATGCTTGTGCTTTTCAGAGGTCCGATATTGTTCTATGTACAATCCTTGTTTTATTGATTGCATGTAATAATCTACTTTTTTGAGGTTGTGGATTTGGGGTTCTTGGGGTTTTCATGAGCTGTAAGCCATAATCATCACAATGATGACAAATCACGGCTTGAATTATCTTGCTTTGCATGTAATGAGTCTATCTCATATA
>NW_017308363.1:92152-112943 GCF_000935625.1 Nanorana parkeri | reverse complement strand
GCGTGGATCAAGTAGCACACTGGTAGGGGGCGCCCACTCGTGGTGTAAGGTGTCTGGGAGATTCGCTGGGGAGGGGTCAGGTGGGAGTGCAAGGGGTGAAGGTGTAGAGTAAGAAGTTGTGGGGTCTGCTTGGGTGGAAGGCGTGGGGAGAGGGGGCAGAAAAAGAGGGGGGAGATCAGGTCACAGATGGGCGGGTCTGTGCTGCGTGTTATTAGTACGCAGCCCCTGTCCTTCTCTATGGGACTATGCGGCCATATGCCGCCCTACGCTCGCCCGTCCTGCACGTCAGTGCGGGTGTCCGTACTCGTACGCTGCCAGGATGGATCATGTCTTCGCCCGAGCCAGGAAACACGCACCCGTGTGGACCTTGCGCTTGGGGTGAGCGTAGGGTGGAATACGCAGCACGGAGCTGTACGTGCCGGCCTTTTCTAGTGTGAATGAGGGCTTAAAGTGTATTTCCACCTTTGTAGTCAAATTAGAAAACTCCGTTGTATGTTTGTTATGCATTCTCACTCACACACAGGAAATAAATACAAGATACAATGTTACAATTCAAGAGATGAACATAACAATGCTTACACTGATTCACTCATTCCCTCCAGTGCTCTCTAGAATTGTAACAATGTATCTGCTTACTAAGATGTATTTATTTCCTACGATCCTCAGCTCCATCGAGTGTCCATAATATGGCATTTTCCTCATTCACTCTGTTTTTTTATGAATAAACCCACTAAAGAAAGTTCGACCAAAAGAGAAATTACACTAAGTAGATTTGCTTTTGCCCCATTCTTACAATGGCTGGGTAACTCTTACAAAATTAATGTTCAGGTGAAACTCGAATAATTAGAATATCGTGCAAAAGTAATTGCAGTAAGTGCTGCAAAAAGGGGCCAAACCAAGTACTGAGTAAATATGCATGCTTGTGCTTTTCAGAGGTCCGATATTGTTCTATGTACAATCCTTGTTTTATTGATTGCATGTAATAATCTACTTTTTTGAGGTTGTGGATTTGGGGTTCTTGGGGTTTTCATGAGCTGTAAGCCATAATCATCACAATGATGACAAATCACGGCTTGAATTATCTTGCTTTGCATGTAATGAGTCTCTCTCATATATCAGTTTCACCGCATAAGTTGCATTAGTGAAATAAATGAACTTTGCACGATATTCTAATTATTCGAGTTTCACCTGTATATGCAGTTTCACTGGACAAATAAGCTATGCAGTTGTTATCAATAGACCCCTTAGTGTACGGGATACTGTTCTCCAATATCTCACAGAGAGAAGAATAAAGTTCCAAAAGGTGGAAGAATTGCCAATAAAAGGGGATTTTTTTCACAAATTTTTAATCCATATTTAGATCAATCTCCACAGGATATCTGGAGGGTTAAGTAGCAGTACCGTGCACCCTTAGCTGAGATATCATACCTATGAGGTGAGGCCCACACCTATGAAGATCAATATTAGGAATGAGTGAATCTGCCCGGGTTGGTATCTTGCTTGATTGGTCGATATTTACAAACTTTATAGTGTTCTGTATAGATGTCTATGAGGGGCGAATCTTATTATTCAGTTCTGGCTGCTTGTAGGGCTAATAAGCAAACAATGCGGAAACTTATAAATATCTGGAATTTATTGCATTGAAGTGGAGAACCCCAATCTCATCCTTGAATATAACCTGTTGTACACCTTAGCTAAAGAGAGAACACTTACTCTATATCTGTCCTTCCAGTTAATAGTTGTCGACTTGACCACATCTGCTTCCTACTTGACTGCAAGGATGTATATGACAGTGAAATGACCTCGGATGGCACCCTTGGATGGTTGGGAAGACTACAAGTCTAGATTCGGGTGACCCGACTCAGAGTATTGGCTGGATAATGTTTTTAATTTACACTTTCCTGAATTTCCACAAAGTTCCTCTATATTTGAGTAGAGGAACTTTGCCATATAAATCAGTGACAAATTGATAAATCAATAAAATCCTGACATAGGTTCCACCTCCACTTTTTTTTAAATGTCTGTGGTTCTTCTGTCCTGGCTTTATGTTAACCCATGCATGGTGTCTAGTCTAACATGTAGATACACCTTTCTATTCTGTAATGCAGAGACTGTAGGTGTCTGAAGAATGTATTGAAGTAAAGGGGTTGGATGGAACTGGGGAACAAATGAGAACGTCAGACGATAAACCAGCAATCTGCAGGATATATCGGAATCCATGCACGTAAAGCAGACCAGTCTGAGCGCCTCTGGTGGGTGGTGAGATTATAGTGGGAACATGCAACTGACACAAACATGTAACTGTTTAAAACAATGTGTCCAGGGTCGGAACAAAGTTCAATGGGTCCCATAGCAAAACCATTAAGGAATAATTAAGGTTTCTTTTTCTTTTATTAAAGCAAACACTCATGTGCATGCATGGATATTTTCAGTTCTATGTTTTTCTTGAGGCTTTTTCATAAGATATACTGCTGTGTGGCTGGTATGTGGGCACAGACCGTAGACATGCTGCAGATGTGACTGGAAACCTGTTGTAAGAGACAGCCAGAGACTACAAAACATGAGACCATTAGAGAATACTGCTATTATAGCCCCTTTACAAATCAATGCCCCCACACCTGGCTGCTGGTGTCCATGGGCCACACAGTAGCTCCAAAGGGCCGCATGTGGTCCTCATCAAGAACCAGGACCATAGAATAAGGAAGGTGACATTTATCAAAGCTCCTTTCTTACCCCTTGGGCTACTAATGGATATATTTACACTGGTGACCGCTATGGATCTTTCTATGACTTGTAAGTCCACCAAAGTTCCATCTCTCTCCAAACCATGAGCTTACAAAGGAGCCACTGCAATGCTGATTTCAACTGGTGGTTGGATCTGGTGTGACAGATAATTTCTGGTGCTTCCACCTGAATTGGATTTCATTCCTTTCCAAGGAAAGTTCTGTTTTCGAGGACCAACAACATTTAAAAATAAATATGATTTGTAGTATTTTTTATTGATGCATATGTGACTATTTAAATATGTGTGGACATAGATTGCACAGAAGGCCCAATCTTCAGGAATTTAGCTCAGACAATGATATCTTCAGGCTGCAGTAACAGATGGTGATATCATCATTGTCGTCTTCTTAAAGGAATAGTAGGCTCCTTTAGCAGAGGCCCAAACCAGACCAGTAGCGTACTCCTTGGTGGTACCATTTTGATATTTTCCATTCAGGTTGGCACCATGGCACTGGTTATACCAAAATGCACCATGATACATCTCAGCACAATTATGGACGGTGACATCTCTATCATTGTCATGCGTTGAAAAATTCATCCCAATGTGACCGGGCAGAGAATTCCCTGCAGGGAACAGAAGATGATTTGTTGGTTAGGAAGGTAAAACACAATTATCTGACATGTGATTGGCAGAAGATAAAGGAGGAATGACATTTGTTCCATTCTAATAAACAGGGACTGGTCATTCTTGGGGCATGCCAATATTAATCTTCTGGGGTGGGCTTATTTTACCAACTTTTTGGTAGAGTTGTGACTGACCTGCAGTGCAATCTTCTCTAACAGCTTGGCTGTTATATGGCAATCTCATAAATGTTTGTACATTTGCATTCAGAATTTATTTTTTTCTGTGCATAACAGCCACCTCACCTCAGGTGCTCACCTCAGGGAAGGCCACACAGCTGGACATGAAAAAAACTCTGCTTCTAGTTGACATTGATAGGTCCAGGACTTGTGTGTGTACATAATACCTTCTCATAAACCAACCAATATGCATCTTTATCTCATTGGTCCAAGGAATGGCCACCCTTGATAAGAAGACAAAGAGCATCCTAGAATAAGTCGTCCAGATGTCTATCGGGACCTATGTTGATGCTTTTAGTTCACATCAAAACTAGATTGTTCTCCATGCAAGTTAATGGGGACCTAGAAGCAGCTTCATGTAGCTTAGGACTTCTAATGCAGGTCAGAGGCACCTGTGGAGGAACTGAGATGCAACTCAGAAGCATCTCAAAGTGATCTCAAATGCATACCGAATGCACTGTAAGGTTTATGTACACTGAGTGGCCGGATTATTATGACCACCTGACGTTTGTAGGCAAATTAGCTATAATTTGGCGCTGAAGTTGCTAGAGGGCCAGACCATTATAAATAGGGAAGCAGGTTGGTTTCTGAAGATACAGGGAAACAACGCGATTTAACAGCCTTTGAACGCGGGATGATTGTTGGCGCTCGGAGCCATGGAGCGAGTATCAGCAAAACAGCAAAATTCCTTAAATGTTCAAGAGCAGCTGTTGTTAAAGTGTTTAAAGACCGGACTGTCAGCCGAAAATGTGGGTCTGAAGGTGCGAATTGTGGCCGTCAGCGACTAGTCAATGTTAGGGCAGAATGGGGGAGGGGCAGGACTGGTACAAGACAACAGAAGGGCAACAGCGCCGTGTCAGATTCCTCGCATCACCTTCCACCATCTCGTGGAGTCACGAGGCGGCCCAACGAAGTCATCTCGTGGCCCAATGAAGTACTGATGGGGTGGTCATAATAATCTGGCCACTCAGTGTATAGTCCCCAGCAATTTTTTGTTATAGCATTGAATGTTATTTGTTATATCTATTAAATCAGTGAAAAGATACCCATTGGTCCTGTTAGAAATCCTATGCTGCCCTGTGTCCTGTGCACTCTAAAATATTATCTCAAGCAGAGTTTCTTTTTAGCCCTGTGCAGTCCATCCATCAGTTCAATCACATCTACGTCCTAAATGATTTTTCATTATATTCCAGTAAATGGAAATCCTTGTGGTTGTGTCTGCCCTCTCTGTCTCTGTTCTCTTCTATAACATGATAAAACATTGCCCAAGTGACATGGAGACCGGTGGTTTTACAGGTGCAAAGCCCCGGGACCCGTTCCTAGATCCATAACAACAGAGAGTAATACAGATGATGATCAGCATGTGTTCTTAGTAGTTTATTGTATAAAGTAGTTTTCTTTGCACAATTTAGTCCTAGGGATCAATGTATGTAGGGAACTGCCTTATTGATTGTATTAAAAAATCTCAGATATAGGGTTACCAAGTAAACTCTATCCTGGTAGAGTGTTGATGTGATGAAACAAGACTTCAGTACTTCAAGATAGTAAGGGCCCGGCCATTTCTATGCATGTTTATGCATGTGCAGCAGCTTGCCAATAACTATACATTGGGGAGACCAAACTACTACTCATCAAATGGTTGGCCCAACACTTACATAGTTACATAGTTACATAGTATTTGGGGTTGAATAAAGACATACGTCCATCAAGTCCAACTTACGGTTGAACTTTGCAAGTCAGTACTCAGCAGTCTTCCTACGCCTTAAGAAAGCACATTCTTTTTTTTTGGGGAGGGAGGGGGGGCAATGAGGTACATTATACACAGAGAGGACAACGGGTTCACCAGAGGTGTAAAAGGGGCCACCTATGTCAAACTGGAACAACAATCTCTTCACAGGGGTGGGGGCGGGGGGAGGGCCTATAAAACCTTCTGTCACCCACCTATAATGCCATTTTAACTAGCAATCAGAAAACAGTTCACACTTTCAGCCATGTAACTCATGTCCTACACTTCATGGTATAATGGTGATCAATAATGTGAATTAGAGAGTGGTTTTACAAACTGTTATACCCCTGTATTGATCTTAGACATGAAACATCTGTCTTGATGCATTTCATGACACCAAGATGATTGAATTAAGGCGGCCGAGTTACCTATGTGGTTATAAATTCTGGTGTAAGTTCCTGACACTCATCTGAACTGAGGAAGACACTTGGATGGATGAATGATGGAATGACTTTATCTATGTGGCTTATTATTACTAACTGGTCCTTCTGAGTTGAGATGATGGAATGTCTCATCTGATACATCCATGATAACATACACCAGTCTATCTAACACTTGTAAGTATAGCTGGTGTGCTGTCTGGCCTAGTAGAAGTCAGTGATGTCTGTGACCTACAACTGCAGAAAGAATATGCAGAAAATATTCTGGTGGAGAGATACCACCCGACACTGACCCAGAAATGTGAGAAATACCGAATCTATGTGCAAGTTGAGGATCTAATAAAATAAAATTCAAATAAAGGTTTACTGCATACCAGCGGGTTTGTCTGGATAACCCTCTTTAAACCCTTCCAAGTATAGTTTGTAGCCATCTTCTTCTGGGTCAACCGCTAGACGAGAGAGGGCAAAGTCTTCATATGTCACAAAGCGATCAACGTCATCCCAATCCACCAAGGTGATTCTGAGGCGATAGGTCTTCTTCAGGGTCAGGAGGTAGATATTCTGCAGACCTGAAGTGGTGAAACATCAACTCTTTAAAAGTTCATGTGCATATATAACACCATATATCTAAATGTTACATAATTAGGAATGTACCCTCCACCCCCACCCCCACCAATCCGCTGAAGAATAATGTAGGAGGAACACGGAAAGAAAGAATTGTGAAGTAGAAGAAGACTAAAGCCTTTACCCAACCAGTACTCTCCATCCGCTCTTCCAAACCCGGCTTTATACTCTTTCCAACCTCGGTAAAAGCTCACTTTTCCATCAAACCTCTTCTGGAAGACCTGAAATTAGCAGAATAAGTCATCTTCATTTATTCAATCCTTCTGATATAATGTGTTCGTTATAAAATTGGTTTATCAGGGCGACATTAAAAAACATGATAAAAATAATTAGGACTATGATTAGTGGAAGAGTAGTGATTGCTGTTAAGGTTACTTACAGTCCAGGGTCCGTCTTTGGTGGTCATGTCACAGTACACAGCGATAGGATTTGAGTATTTTCCTCCAGGATATATCAGGTACACTCCATCTGCTTTTGCTCCTTGAGAGGCCACATCTGCACAGTCATGAGGGTAACAGGTCTCCGAACAAGTGAGAACTGAAAATATGGAGGACGGGGATAAGTCCAATACCTTGGCCAACATGGTCATCGTGCTGTCCGTCTATCTATCTCCAGCCCCCCCCACCCCTGCTGGATGAAGCCCCACCCCCACCAGAAGAAGCCCCACCCTAACCTGTCCCCAAGCTAGTGTAAAGGAGGTAGGGAGGAGCCTCCCTGTCCTTCACTTGCTCCTCACTGCTAAGGTGCTCCCTCCATAACAGGTTACACAGTGAGGAGAATTTCCCTGCTGTGTAACCTGTTAGATGCCGATCATAATTCTAGATGAGGCTCTGCCTCCCTTGACCACACTTCCCTGGTATCTATCTATCCTCTTATCCATCCAGCAGCAGATGTAACCATCTATTCCTTATCTGACTATGGTTCCTCACCAATGGCTCTGGAGGAATTCTCTTCTTGAAAGCCAACCATACTATCTACAATATCAATATCTTTCTGTCTAGCATTCCATCTCCATCCATCTCAATATTTCTTCTCCTGTAGCTGGTTTCAGCACAATGTCTTTAGTTCGGTTGGAGTTATGTTTCTCTATAGTAGATTTCGGTAGGTGCACATTGGATATATTTTTTTTCACTTACCTTCTTCTTGGTTCTTTGGCACTTGGCTGGCACCCTGACATCCTCTCTGATTGACCAGGAACAGGGTGAGGATGGTGAGAGTGATCCACATGGTCTGCCTGATGAAGAAGGACCTGTTTAGTGTTCCGCAGTGAAATTAACAGTTTTTACCTTCAGCACAATTCCATCAGATTCCATCAGATTCTATCAGATTTGTCCTCCAATTTCACCCCGTGGACTGCAGACTTTACAACAAAACTAGGGGGACGGTCTCAGCGAGCATTAAAATGGACAAGCGACAAGGTAAGCTGCATATAAAAAATCCTGCGTGCTATTCTGTTGTATGAAAAAAGGCCACACACGTATGGTTACTTATCACTGGGACCTGTATTCCAAGCACCTGCATATGGAGATGTATATGGCAGCCAGTGTGTAGACTTCTACGTATGCATACAGAGTACACATGCTCAGTACAATCTCCTCCATGTACACTTCACTGAGGCTTTTTGCAAATGAAAGATTATTACAGTCCACTATAACGATACTTGTGTACACTTGATGTGGCTTTATTCCTACATGGTACACCTTCACAGGATATATCACTCCTTCTCCAGCACTTGTTGGAGATATAACACTGATGTTAGTTGTCTGCTTCGCATCTTCTGGACTTGCCTTAAACTCAAAGGTTTTGGCACATTGTGCAGGATATCATTTCTAAAATTGCAAAGCGTCCTCTCTCGGTACCGTGTTTCCCCGAAAATAAGACACACTAGGTCTTATTTTCGGGGTAGGTCTTATTATTCTTTTTTTTTATGTACAACAATCCACACTTATTCATGTATTCATGTACAAAAATAGGGTGATCAGGGCAATCAGGGGTGCCGTACCTTTCCAAGAGCAATTTGCTAACCAATCGCTGGCCAGAATGAGCGAAGAGCACTTTCACTATAGATTCCTCACAAGCGGAGTGCATTTGGCATCACTCCGCCTGTGACAGGAGCCGGCGCTATAGAGGAGGCATCGGCTTATGCGGCTTTGCTCCATCCGATGCCACCACGCTTCCTCTAGTGCCGGCTTCGTTGGCACCGCTGATTCTCTCCCGCGGCTCTTCAAGTTCCCCCTTATGCCACTGCTGGCCCCGGGAATGGTCACAACTGGGTCTTATTTTCAGGGTAGGTCTTATATTTTAGCAATTCCCAAAAATAGTACTAGGTCTTATTTTCGGGGAAACACGGTAGATCCTACACACTTCCTCCTCGGTCCTACCATCCCAGGACTTGGCATTAATAGTACACAGACTTATCGCCCATGTCCTCACAGCAGCAAGGTGCTTGATAGCCCTGAGGTAGAAACCACTATTTCTGTTATTTATTATAAAAATAGTAAAGGAAACAATTATAAATAAAACTGAAAAAAAAATTGTTAACAGCGCTTATCTAGACACAAAAACAACAGAAAAAAAAATATTACATTTTTAATTTAGGAATGCCAGGGCCGAGTTGATTGGGATGCTAGAGTGTTTATGGCATAGCAAACCACACTTGTTAGTAAATTCCACGTGATTTGTAAAATCAATCAAATTAAAAATATTTTAGAAATGAATAATGGTGAAATAATAATAATTTTTGATGTACATCACTGTAAAATACTTTCAAAAAATACAAACACAAATAATAATAATAATGATAATAATAATAATACAAAAATACTATTACTACTACAGCTACAACTACTAATAATAATAATACAAATAATACTAATAATATTTGATGCATTTCACTGTATTATACGTAAATAATAATAATAGCCATTCTCATACCTAATACAATGTATCTGGGGCTCTATTGGTTGGTCGGGCTTACTGGTTCTCTCCTGGGATGATACCACACAGGTCCTCTTGTGTCTTATATATACTATGGGATTCCATGTTGCTCAATGTCCTAAAGATGTCTTATTAAGCAGAATCTCACGGATGTAGTGATGTAACATATCCATTTCCTGGGTGCAGAATCTTACGTCATGTTCTGTTCATGTTTTCTTGGACATCAGTGTCCGTCCTCGAGTTTAACTTCCCTTTCATTTAAAAAAAGAAAAAACTATTAAACTGCAATTAAAATCCCTTATAATGTAAGTGTAAGATTTAATTTTCATCTTTTTTTCCTCCTTGTCTGTGATGCTAGCCCACTTTGACTCCTTCTGCCTGTAAAAACAACCTACTGTCATTTGTTTGTCTTCAGTTTCCCAGTAAAAGGAAATCTAAAGAGCCAAAATAAAATATATATTTCAGGTTACCAGTCCTTAGATGTGGTGGCTGCATTAGTTTTCATTTTTTTTTAGACTGTTTTCATTTATTTTCACCTGGTAATCCTGTGAATCACACATTTCCTATCTGTATGGCTACGCTCACTCCTGCACTGTATCTATGGAGCCAATCATGGCTAGGCTAGACTTAAAAAATTTCTTCCTCTTTAATATATCCAATACATGGGGGTGGGTAGAGTAGTAGTTTATAGAAGAAATGTCTCTTGTCTAACCTCCTAATGTCTATGTCTCAGGATATATAAGTTGCAGTAAATGACGCTGAGAACATTACTTACTGAAGTGTGAATGCCTTGTGTTTCGAGATCAGCACTTGGGGGTCAGTATTAATGCTTAGGAAGTTGTATTTTTCTTTTTTGTGGGCTTTAGAGGAGAAGTTATGGAAGCTCAAAATCTTTAAAAGGGAACCTCTGCCCATTCTCAGGGTTCTGCCCTCATCGAGTAGTTGGGCCAGAAGCCAAGTGCTATTGATGACACAGAGTATGTAAAGATCTTTTATAGAGAAAAAAAGCTACATAGAGCATGCAGCATAGTGTAGCAACTTATTTACTCAAGAAAACAAAGTAATCCATCCACAAAGACAGCCAAATAGAGCCGAAGACAGCCACAGAGAGGCAAAGAGAGGCAAAGATAGCCAAAGACAGCCAATGAGTGTCAAAGAAAGCCAAAAGACAGCCATGGACAGCCAATGAGAGCCAAAGACAGCCAACGAGAGACAAGGAGAGTCAAAGACAGCCAAAGATAGCCAAAGGGAGGGAAATACAGCCAACTCGACCCAAAGAGAGGCAAAGATAGCCAAAGATAGGCAAAGAGAGCCAAAGAAAGGCAAAGACAGCCAATGAGAGCCAGAGACAGCCAATGAGAGCCAGAGACAGCCAATGAGAGCCAAAGAGAGGCAAAGACAGACAAAGAGAGGCAAAGACAGCCAACGAGAGCCAAAGAGAGGCATAGACAGCCAACAAGACCCAAAGAGAGGCAAAGAGAGGCAAAGATAGCCAAAGAAAGCTAAACACAGCCAATGAGAGGCAAAGACAGCTCTCGAGAAGCATAGACAGTCAAAGACAGCCAAAGAAAGCCAAAGATAGCCAACAAGAGCCAAAGAGAGGCAAATACAGCCAAAGAGACCCAAGGAGAGGCAAAGACACAGCTCTTACATTAAAAGGGATTTTAATTGCAGTTTAATTGTTTTTTCTTTTTTTAAATGAAAGGGAAGTTAAACTGATGTCCAAGAAAACATGAACAGAACATGGACATGACATAAGATTCTGCACCCAGGAAATGGATATGTTACATCACTACATCCGTGAGATTCTGCTTAATAAGACATCTTTAGGACATTGAGCAACATGGAATCCCATAGTATATATAAGACACAAGAGGACCTGTGTGGTATCATCCCAGGAGAGAGCCAGGAACTCCGACCAACCAATAGAGCCCCAGATACATTGTATTGGGTATGAGAATGGCTATTACAGTGATGTACATCAAATATTATTATTATTATTTCACCATTATTCATCGCATTTTTTATTTGTATTTTTTAAAAATGTTATTAATTTTACAAATCACATAGGACTTCTTCAGGGTTAGGAGGTGAATATTCTGTAGACCTGAAATAGAAAAAACTATGAGCAGTTAACCTGAGAAATGTGATCCGAAAATACATAGAGGAGACGCAGTCTAGAAACCTGTCCAGGGCTTTGATGTATCTTCCTGGAAATGCATGACTACACAGGTGTGAATTTCTTTGGCAGAAGATACATTATATGGCCAAAATGATATATATTATTTTTTCCACTTGGGAAGAAATGTAAAAATATCTGGTACTTCTCCGCAGGGCCGAATTTATTCTCTCTGCTGCCCCAAAGCCAGGTTCCTCAATGCGACCCCCCTTGCTGCCAACCCCCCACCTCCCCCCTCCATGGAGAATGGCAGACCTATAGGACCTATGCATACAAGTGATCTCAACGACTTCGCCAAGATAACTTGTACTAAAAAAGGGGAGGCTTCCCCGCTGTACATTTAGCTCTGCTTGCCCAAAGCAGGGCTAAATGTATAAAAACAACTACCCGCCCGGCGCCTGAAATTGCATCCCCTGGGCATTGGGAGATAGGAATTCCACACCCCTGCTGCCCCTCTATTCCCTGCTGGCCCAAGGCCGGGCCTCGGTTGGCCTTGTGGGAAATCCGGCCCTGCTTCTCGGTATGGGTAGCAGATGACTCCCTGCCCTTATGTAGCAGGTCAGCTCTGGTGCTTGGTGATTGTCCCCTGGGGGTGGGGAGAGAGTCATTGGACACGTGTAAGCTCCAAGTGGTGGAGTTGTTGGTCAATAAACATGAATAGCAGTCATGTGATTGATTGATTGATTGATTTATTGATTTATTTATACAAGTATCTGGATTGTACTGATACAGATTCTACTGTTGTTACATTGATGACACAAGCGGCACCATCTTATAACCTCTGCCCAGATAGAACTGTCTTCAGGCTGCCGGCACAGATGGTGCTATCTTCATCACCGTCTTCTTAAAGGAGTAGTAGTATCCTTTAGCAGTTTTCCAGACCAGACCAGTAATGTACTCAGTGGCGGCAGCTTTATGATATTTCCCATTTAGGTTGGAGCTGTAGCAATCGCTGTACCAGAATGCACCATAGCAACTCTGTGCACAATTGCTGCTCCATATATCTCTGTCATAGTCATAGGTGGAAAATTTCATACCAACGTGCTCGGCCAGTGAATCTCCTGCAGACAGAAAGGCAACATTTAAAAAAAACACATTTAAAGGGGCGGAGTGATCCTGTCTCAAATCGAGTAAGTTCCAGGTGATCATGTGATGAAAAAATATGTAAACTTCTCTTTGGTGCAAATTGAGAGTCACGATGGTCAGCAGATGTAGAGATACAGGCAAGTCTGAGGCTTATCTATGTGTGGCAGCCCAATGCCCTGTATAGTGGAGGCCAACACACAACCCACATACCTTACATTGTGGTGCGCTGAGTCGTAAAACCATCCATGTGCATTTTCCTGTCCGTTACATAACACTTGGTAATGTACAATGTAAC
This sequence comes from Nanorana parkeri, assembly GCF_000935625.1. NCBI lineage: Eukaryota > Metazoa > Chordata > Amphibia > Anura > Dicroglossidae > Nanorana > Nanorana parkeri. The sequence continues at coordinate 100,071 of NW_017308363.1, read as the reverse complement.
CAGGGGTGTAACCAGAATTTACAGGGCCCCATAGAAAAATTTGATATGGGGCCCCCTCAAACCGCCCTCCTACCAACAAAAAAAAACTACCTCCAGAACACATTCCCGTGCCTGCGCCGTCTCCATCTCCTTCTCTTCAGCTCTCTTCCTGCTGGCTTTGATGTGATCAGATCACTCTGTCACTCACTGCTGCAGAGCCCACCCTAGACCACGCACAGCCCACCGGACACCCTGCAGAGCCCACCTGACACCCTGCAGAGCCCACCTGAGACCCCACACAGCCCACCTGAGAGTGACCCTGCAGATCCCACCTGAAACCCCACTGAGCCCACCTGAGACCCTGCAGAGCCCACCTGAAACCCCACTGAGCCCACCTGAGACCCTGCAGAGCCCACCTGAAACCCCTCTGAGCCCACCTGAGACCCTGCACATCCCACCTGAGACCCAGCACATACCATAGACCCTGCAGAGCCCACCTGAAACCCCAATGAGCACACCTGAGACCCAGCAGAGCCCACCTGAGGCCCCCACACAGCCTACCACAGTGTCCACCTAAGACCCCGCACATATCAGAGACCCTGCACACCCCACCTGAGAGTGACCCTGCAGAGCCCACCATAAACCCTGCAGAGCCCACCTGAGACCCCGCAGAGCTCACCTGAGACCCTGCACATACCAGAGACCCTGCAGAGCCCACCATAGACTCTCCCTGGGTCCCTTTCCCTGCACTCCTTTTACTTGTGGGCCTGCCTCCCTTTGAAGGAGTGGTTTGGGATTAGGACCCCAGTCAGGTTTTAATGCTATTCGTGGCTCGATTAGAGACACTTCCCCTCCCTAATTATCCTGGTGATAATGGTTTTACCAGAGAGGAAGTGAGGGGAAATCTGCACCAGGGACACAAAAATAAGAAGCTGTCAGGGGCTCTAGCCCTTACTCTACTACAAACTAAATCTAAGGGTTAGATATTAGATATTAGAGCTTGTGCCCATACTGTGGTGCCTACTCCTCTATTTGCCATGTCTGAGCTGGGTGGTCAGAGGGACAGGAAGGTAAAAGAAACCCCCCAAAGACACAGAGAGGATGACACATATTTTTTAATACAGTGAGAAGGTTTAGAATGTCTGTGGGGCTCGATGTCTGTCCTGGAGGCAATACTTCAATTTCATTCAAAAAGAAACAGAGACAGTAATAAACCCATGACAGAGGGTCTAATTGTATATCGGATGATGTAAAAAGAACACACTCCATGCAACCTGGTAGATGGTGCATCTCAATAATGGTTGAGCCTCATGTGAGGAAACGGTAACAATGTACAATGTGAACATAATAAAGATATTTTCCATACCGATAGGTTTGTCCGGATCACCCTCTGTAAACCCCTCGATGTGCAGTTTGTAGCCGTCTTCTTCGGGGTTGATGGCCAGATGGGACAGAGAGAAGTTTTCATAGGTCACATAACTAGCAACATTGTCCCAATCCTCCAGGTCAATTCTGAGACGATAGGACTTCCTCAGGGTTAGGAGGTGGATATGCTGAAGACCTGAAGAAGAAAAACTGCGAGGAGTTAACCTGAGAAATATGGTCTGAAAACATATAGGTGTGACCCAGTCTACCTGTCCAGGGCTTTGATGTATCATCCAGGAAATACATGACTACACAGGTGTGCTTTTATAGGTTGAAGATACATTATATGGCCAAAATAAGGTGGAACATCTCACAATGATGGTGTTTAGGTGTTTCCAGTAGAGGTGCTTCTAATGCTACAGCATACAAAGACATTTTAGACAATTGTGAGAACAGTTTACGGAAGGTCCTATTGGGTTCCAGCGTGCCTGGGCATGACCTGTATACAAATCCAGCTCCATAAAGACATGGTTTGACCAATCTAGTGTGGAGGAACTCGAGTGGTCACACAAAGTGCTGACCTCAACCCTGTTGAACTCCTTTGCTGAGGAATAGGACGACCAATATCGAGCCAGGTCTTCTCATCCAACATCTGTAACTGACTTCACAAATGCTCTTTTGGCTGAATGGACACAAATTCCCACAGGCACACTCCAAAATCTTGAGGAAAGCCTTCTCAGAAGAGTTGAGGCTGTGATAACTGCAAAGGGGGTGGGGGGGTGAGGGGGGGGTCATCAAGTTCATATTAATGACCATGGTTTTGGAACATCCCCATTCCAAAACCATGGCTATTATTATGAACCTGATTTTCCACCCTTTGCAGTTATCACAGCATCCACCCTTCCAGCAAACTCATATAGGTGTGATGGTCAGGTGTCCACAAACGTTTGACCATGTAGTCTAACATAGTAGAGTAAAGGCACTAAATTCAATATGTATGATTTTGTAGGCCAAAGATTCCCAACGCCACCCAGTTGTGTCTGTGCAATGTTATTGTGCATGGCCCTGATCTCCAGGAAATAATACTCGCTATGAGATGTAGATCTAAGGTCTACATCTTTTGTCTACTTATCTGTGTGAGATGATTTATGTTGCACTTAAAGGAACATTAAAGATTAAGTCTGAAGTTTTTACCCAACCAGTACTCTCCATCCGCTCTTCCAATCCCGGCTTTATACTCTTTCCAACCTTGATAAAAGTTTACAGTTCCATCAAACCTCTTCTGGAAGACCTGTAAATACAGAATTTCCATGTTAAAGGACAGTCTGGTGCTTGTCAAGCCAAAAGTTTTTCCTGCTATTCAGGGCTCATTTAGAAAGATTTCCTCTCACTTCCTCTCTGGATGACAACCACTTCACCAGACAGGAAGTGAGAGGAAATCTACAACAGGGACAGAAATAAAAATCTGACCAGGGTTTCTAGCCTTTGTCTACTCCAGTAAAGAAAATAATGTTTATCTCTGTCTGTGCTGCTGTTGGAGAACTCAACTTACTTCCTATCTGGGAAATTGCTGTCAGCAGAATAAGAAGTGAGTTTCACTCCTTCTCCATTCTGTAAAAAAAAAAAGTCTTGGCTGGACACGCACTGATTCTTTTCATATGGTATTGTCACACTCACATTCTCCCTGATCCAGCGCCGGGTTTCTTCTCCAGTCTGCAGCCGCCGTCACTTCCATGTTTTACAAGTCTCCTTTTTTGGTACAGCTATAAACTATGAAGTGCAAGTGGCTCAATGTTTGAGCAAAGCATCACTATGCCTAAACTGAGCTCCCTCCTGCTACAAGCTTACCTGTGCTCTTCTTGCCTGGCCTCAGTGATCTGTGTCCTCCAAGCCTCCCCTGCTGCCAGTGTCCACAAATACCTTGGTCCCTTATGTGTTCTAGTGTCTATGTGCCTCCATACCCCCAGCACACACCTGTGCACCATGTGAACCCATAGTGTTCCTGCACATCCTGCGTCAAGCAGTAACCCTGGGGCATTCAGTTTCTCACCCCAGTGACCCCAGAGCCTCCTGTTTCCCCAGTGACCACCAAGCCTCCTGTGTTACTCAGTGACCCTAGAGCATCCTGTGTCCCAGTGACCTCGGAGCCTCTTGTGTTATTCAGTGACCCGGAGCCTCCAGCGTTACCCAGTTATCACAGAACCTTCTGTTTTACCCTGTGACCCCTGAGCATCCTGTGTCCCCAGTGAACCCAGAGTCTCCTGTGTTACTCAGTGACCCCTGAGCATCCTGTGTCCCCAGTGAACCCAGAGTCTCCTGTGTTACCCAGTGATCCCAGAGCCTCCAGTGTTATATAGTGACCTCAGAGCTTCCAATATTACCCAGTGACCCCAGCGCCTCATATGTTACTCAGTGACCTCTGAGCATCCTGAACCCGGAGCCTCCTATGTTACTCTGTGATCTCAGAGTCTCCTGTTACTCAGTGACCCCAGAGCCTCCGGTGTTACCCAGTGACCCCAGATCCTTCTGTGTTACTCAGTGACCCCTAAGCATCTCACGTTCACCAGTGATTCCTATGCACCCCATGACCCCCGTGCACCTCGTAGCATCCTGTTATTATCCTGTGACTCCAGTGCACACCTTTGTCTCCATGCAGCCTCAACTATGCTCCTCTAATCCCCTTGAGTGTCTCTCTTTTACAGGATATGGACCTCAGTCTGTGACATTTATCACTTGATCATCTCATTAGGATAATAATTGGCAAAGTCTTAATACATTTCATGGTGGTTGGTTGAAGCTTACTGGGTTACCCATATGGATAACCATAAGCATGTTCAACATGAGAGAACAAGTCCTGCTGAGTGTGAAGAACCACCACAAGCTATACCATGACCGGGATAAACGAGAACCTTCACAGACATAAAACAAAGTCAACACATTTCAGTGTAGTGGAGAGGATGATAATGGTTAGGATCAGAGTTGGGTGATCGAGTACTCACAGTCCAGGGTCCATCTTTTCCAGTCATATCACAGTACACAGGTATGGGGGTGGGGAGTCCCCTGGGGTAGATGAGATATACTCCATCTGTCTTCAGACCTTGAGCCGACACCTCGGAGCAGTCATGGGGGCGACCACTATCGGAATAACTATTAACTGGAAACAGAAGATGCAAGAAGCATTGAAGTAGACCTGAACTCAAAAGTGAAGACTTGCGGTGTTATATGGAGCATTAGTAACATGTATTGTGCCTGAGCAGAAACTTCTGAATTACAGAAAGCTCTTCCTGGTGTGACATTTTTGGCTTTACATACACTTTAAATAATATTCCCTGTGAGATATTGTTGGGGCTTCATCTATAATTATGAAATGTAATAGGAAAAACTAAAGTTTTTGGTTTTTTTGGAGATCATACACAGGGTTATTCACAAAAGGATGAAGAGTTTGGAGAAGGCAGGAGAAGGGAACAATCTAGGACAATATAGCTGAGCTGGAAAGTGAGCTGAACTGGAGAATTTTTCCAAATCAGCTATGTTGTCCTAGATTGTTCAGTTCTCCTGCCTTCTCCAAACTCTTCACCCTTTTGTGAATAAGCCTGATAGTCTAATTGAAATCTGAAGATGGTCAACTTTTAAAGCAAATATAAATATATAGCTTAAAGAGGAACTTTGCCCACATCTGCAAAATAACAACAAAGACACCTTTAGAAATGTTCAGTGATGACAATCTACAAACAGATACTTGCCGGCTAGATCATTGCCGGCTTTTTATTCTTTGCATACCTTGGTTTTCTTTTCATCTCCAGTCTTCTCACAGTGGTAATTTTTTACTAAGGGCAGATTAGTCCATCTCCCTTTACTTCTTGGAACTCTGGCACATGTGACCAGGACATGTTACCATACACACCATCTCAAGGAAGGAAAATGTCTCTCCCTGAGATCTACTGAGATTACAGATGAGATTTTCCCAGCAATGCTCTGCTGATGTAACACTCCCAGGATGCAACGTTTGTCCACAATTACATAGTTTGTGCCAAAATGGACCAGGAAGTAGAAAACAAATTGTAAGTATTAAAAACATCTGTTTACTTGAATAATGAATGTGAGATGATTTCCTATCAGCATGCAGAGCTGTATGTGTATGCTGATTTTTAGTCAAAGGGGGTAAAGGTCCACTTTAACATACTGTTATCTTGGTTCCTTGGCACCTCTTCGGCAGCATGGCATCCATGTATAATGAGGAACAGAGTCAAGGGGGTGAGAGAGATCCACATCTTCCACCTGGTGAGAAAAGACATGCTTAGTATTTTCTTTCCCAGAGTCTGATAGCAGACTACAAGTCTCAGCAGTCTCTGTCTCTTTCTTTTAAAAAAATGGAAGTCTTGGTCAACCGACTGCAAAAACTACTTTATATCCTTTAGCTATTGTCAAACACAAACCCCGGAGATGAGAGGGACAGCTAGCTCTGCCCTCCTTCTCCCACCTCTTGTCTTGTGACTCTCGGCCACCTATAGCAGCCAAGAGCCAAGTGTGCGGACATACTCTGCTGACATGCGTCCATTGTAATGACAGCCAAAATGAACATGTACAAGTCTAAAAACTCACCCAAAACACGGCACAGTTTCCGTTAAACTTGTGTTTTGCAACTTACACGAGACTGTACGAGTCAGATGGTATGTCGGGTTGTGTCCGGGCTTTCGGGCTTGACAGTTGCTGTGCTAAAACACATGTTATATATACAGTGCGATCCTGTATGTCACAATAGGACTTTGGTTGGGTCACCACACCCCAAGAAAACGCATCCTTTCCCTGTGACTTCCCTGTTCCGTGTCCTGTTTACTCTGATGTGCATATGAAAGGACTAAAATCAGAATTACAATTATTTAAAAATAAATTAATTTATTTATTGATCAACAATGGAATTCTTCATGCCAACCAGCCCACAGAGAAGCACCAGAATACAAGGAACATCATACAAATTGCCAGCCCAATGGTACCTTAGTTGACCTGCTTTGGGCCCAACAACAATGATTGGGCCCTGGGCAGCTGCCCCTTTTGCCCTGCGTTAAAGACGGCCCTGACCTTAGTCCCAGTAAGCTACATAGACTATATCCTTCTGCTTCAGCTTTGTGCTGGAAATGCTCCAATGAGAAAGAAACTACCTTCTACATATGGTGGGAATGTGACAGAAATTAATCCTTTTTGGGATTCATTCGCAGAAACATTGGCCAACATTTCAGGCAATACTATTACACTAATCCCATAACTTTGTCTCCTACATTTAAGAGACCAACTCACTGAAATATAAGAATATCTCCTACTCAGCTGCAAATAAATTCCACAAAGGTCTTCATCTGCTTCCACTGGAAATCCTAGCCCTCACCCTACTGGACAGGGTCAGCCAAACCAACTCTTTTTTGTAAGATGAAAGAGGAAAGAACCATTGCCTCAGACACAATCACAAACTTTCTGTCCACCTGGTTGGCTTGGGCTCTCTTCTGTGTTCAAATGCAAATCATTCATAGGATGTTGCTGATGTCCTGACTATCAGCCTCACCTCCCTCCATTACTGCTATCTCCCACTGCAGACCCCACACATAATCCTGTATGTTCTAATGAGCAACATGCTTAGGAACCCACCCAAGGCACGTCCTCCATCTACCTAAATTCCATTCCCTTCCAACTATTGTTTTAGTGTTGACAGGCAAGTGATTGGATAAATATATTAATGTCTTCTCCACTGCAGCTGCCTTCTGTTCTGTACCAGGTAAAACAGCACAAAGTATTGTTCATCAGAAGGCCATGTGACAGGGTGACAACACAGCAACAGAGCATTGTCACTCAATAACAGGAAGTGTCTAAACAAGCAGCCTTATGGCAGTGTAGCGCTCACACCCGAAGGAGGGACAGAATGCCCCGTTCATTTCTAGTCTGTCTAGGGTATGATCTTCAGCTGCCCACCCATTAGCACTAACCGCCCTTCTTCTGGTGCCCATAAACTGATGTCCACTCCAGTAGTAAAATGCTGAATAACCTTTTATGAAACATCTTCACTGGGGGAGAGGTTATGGGGGTTCTAAGTGTCCAGGGGTAACCAACAGGCACTCCAGACTCACCAGACTTTGTATATATATATCAGTGTAGATCCACTTGGGAGACAGCGGACAGCGACTGATGTAGCAGCTAGACAGGAGGGATACAGATCCTCAAGCAGGAAGGACACCGACCATGCTCCTGAACTCCTCTTAGTTCCAGGGCACTTCAAGAGCCTGCATTGGTCCTGGTTCTCTTGCTCTATCAGCATCACAGGCCTCCTCCATGTTGGAGGCCTCAGGGAAACCTTTCACTCACACCAGCCCATGCCCATCCCCCGGCCTAGCCTGGGGGGCAGGCTGAACAGCACCCAGCCCCAATCCATGGCTGGTCTTGGCTAGTCTGAGCACATGGCAAATCCCACCAATATATGTACCCTATCCCAGCATGCAACGTTTCGGGGTCACACAGGATCCCCTTCATCAGGCAGAACTTGTTCTGCCTGATGAAGGGGATCCTGTGTGACCCCGAAACGTTGCATCCTG
>NW_017308363.1:57379-91246 GCF_000935625.1 Nanorana parkeri | reverse complement strand
TAATAGTCAGTGTACCCATTGCACTCCTTACCGCTAAATCCTTGATGAATGGGTTGGGTGCATCAGTAGTCGACGGATGGCCACCGTCCAGGCAAAGTATAAAGAGTTATGGACCCCGGCACTCCAAAGTAGAAAAACTTCTTTTATTGACGCATCATGCAACAATACACTTATTGCAACGTTTCGGGGTCACACAGGATCCCCTTCATCAGGCAGAACTTGTTCTGCCTGATGAAGGGGATCCTGTGTGACCCCGAAACGTTGCAATAAGTGTATTGTTGCATGATGCGTCAATAAAAGAAGTTTTTCTACTTTGGAGTGCCGGTGTCCATAACTCTTTATACTTTGCCTGGACGGTGGCCATCCGTCTACTACTGATGCACCCAACCCATTCATCAAGGATTTAGCGGTAAGGAGTGCAATGGGTACACTGACTACTATCCCAGCATGCACCACTGGCTGAGAGAGAAACTCAGTCATTGGCTGCTGTACTGTACATACATTACAGTGCCTCTCATTGGCTGTCCCACAATATGACAGAGTCACACTCCACCCAGGGGGTACAGGCAATGCCAGACAGCTGGAATTAACCATATAATTGCCACTACAAATCACTAAATGTCTAGTAGCCACATCACTGAATGTGATGAGGGCTACAGCAGGATGACCAGGGATTATTTTCCATGAAAAAAAGAAGACTTAAAAATATTGCAAATGACTTCTGAAACGTCATTACCATGTTAAATCTTATATGAGATTTCATGATTGGGTCTACATTACTTATACTTTACATCCTTTCACCTTCTACCCATCACAGAGTAGCTACTGCAAGACTGATTGTAACTATCATCTGGTGTTGGGCTGTGAAGACACTTTTGGATAAGGCTGAATTGCAAAATGAACCCACAACTTGAAATGGATTCAGTGCGGTTTGTGTATAGTTCAACTCCTATCAATTCGCATTTTTCCACTTGGGAAGAAATACAACTATCTTGTACTTCTCGGTATGGGTAGCAGATGACTCCAATCCCCTTATTGTAACAGGACAGCTCTAGTGCTTGGTGATTGTCCCCTGTCCCCTGGGGGTGGGGAGAGAGTCATCAGACACGTGTAAGCTCCCAGTCATGAAAGCTGTTTTTGGCAATAAACATGAATAGCAGTCATGTGATTGATTGATTGATTTATTGATTGATTTATACAAGTATCTGGATTGTGCTGATACAGATTCTACTGTTGTTACAATGATGACACAAGCGGCACCATCTTAAAACCCTTGCACAGACAGAACTGTCTTCAGGCTGCCGGCACAGATGGCGCTATCTTCATCACCGTCTTCTTAAAGGAGTAGTAGTATCCTTTAGCAGTTTTCCAGACCAGACCAGTAGCATACTCCGTGGTGACATGATATTTCCCATTTAGGTTGGAGCTGTAGCAATCGCTGTACCAGAATGCACCATAGCAACTCTGTGCACAATTGCTGCTCCATATATCTCTGTCATAGTCATAGGTGGAAAATTTCATACCAACGTGCTCGGCCAGGGAATCTCCTGCAGACAGAAAGGCAACCTTATAAAAAAACACATTTAAAGGGGTGGAGTGATCCTGTCTCAAACCGAGTCAATTCCAGGTGATCATGTGATTAAAAAATGTGTAAACTTCTCTTTGGTGCAAATTGAGAGTCACGATGGTCATCAGATGTAGAGATACAGGCAAGTCTATTGAATGGTTTTCTGAGGCTTATCTATGTGTGGCAGCCCAATGCCCTGTATAGTGGAGGCCAACACACAACCCACATACCTTACATTGTGGTGCGCTGAGTTGTAAAACCATCCATGTGCATTTTCCTGTCCGTTACATAAAACTTGTTAATGTACAATGTAACCAGGGGTGTAACCAGAAATCACAGGGCCCCATAGCAAAATTGTGTATGGGGCCCCCTCAAACCGCCCTCCTACCAACAAAAAAACCTACTCACTGCTGCAGACCCCACCCTAGACCACGCACAGCCCACCGGGGACCCTGCAGAGCCCACCTGACACCCTGCAGAGCCAACCTGAAACTCTGCAGAGCCCACCTGAAACCCCAATGAGCCAACCTGAGATCTCCACACAGCCCACCACAGTGCCCACCTGAGACCCCGCACAAACGAGAAACCCTGCACAGCCCACCTGAGAGTGATCCTGCAGAACCCACCATAGACTTTCTATGGTGGGCTCTGCAGGGTCTCAGGTGGGCTGGTCTGGGTCCCTTTTCCTGCACTCCTCTTACTTGTGGGCCTGCCTCCCTGGAAGGAGTGGTTTGGGATTAGGACCTCCGTCAGGTTTTAATGCTATTCGTGGCTCGATTAGAGACACTTCCCCTCCCTAATTATCTTGGTGACAATGGTTTTACCAGACAGGAAGTGAGGGGAAATCTGCACCAGGAACACAAAAATAAGAAGCTGTCAGGGACTCTAGCCCTCACTCTACTACAAACTAATATAATAATAATAATAACTAATAGATATTATAGCTTGTGCCCATACTGTGGTGCCTTCTCCTCTATTTGCCATGTCTGAGACGGCTGGTCAGCGGGACAAAAAGGTAAAAGAAACCCCCCAATGACACACAGAGAATAACACATATTTTTTTAATACAGTGAGAAGGTTTAGAATGTCTGTGGGGCTCGATGTCTGTCCTGGAGGCAATACTTCAATTTCATTCAAAAAGAAACAGAGACAGTAATAAACCCATGACAGAGTGTCTAATTGTATATCTGATGATGTAAAAAGAACACTCTCCATGTAGCCTGGTAGATGGTGCATCTCAATAATGGTTGAGCCTCATGTGAGGAAACGGTAACAATGTACAATGTGAACATAATAAAGATATTTTCCATACCGATAGGTTTGTCCGGATCACCCTCTGTAAGTTTCCGTTAAACTTGTGTTTTGCAACTTACACGAGACTGTACGAGTCAGATGGTATGTCGGGATGTGTCCGGGCTTTCGGTCTGGACAGTTGCTGTGCTAAAACACACGTTATATATACAGTGCGATCCGGTATGTCTCAATAGGACTTTGGTTGGGTCACCACACCCCAAGAAAATGCATCCTTTCCCTGTGACTTCCCTGTTCCATGTCCTGTTTACTCTGATGTGCACATGAAAGGACAATTGCAGACCCCACCCTAGACCACGCACAGCCCACCGGGGACCCTGCAGAGCCCACCTGACACCCTGCAGAGCCAACCTGAAACTCTGCAGAGCCCACCTGAAACCCCAATGAGCCAACCTGAGATCTCCACACAGCCCACCACAGTGCCCACCTGAGACCCCGCACAAACGAGAAACCCTGCACAGCCCACCTGAGAGTGATCCTGCAGAACCCACCATAGACTTTCTATGGTGGGCTCTGCAGGGTCTCAGGTGGGCTGGTCTGGGTCCCTTTTCCTGCACTCCTCTTACTTGTGGGCCTGCCTCCCTGGAAGGAGTGGTTTGGGATTAGGACCTCCGTCAGGTTTTAATGCTATTCGTGGCTCGATTAGAGACACTTCCCCTCCCTAATTATCTTGGTGACAATGGTTTTACCAGACAGGAAGTGAGGGGAAATCTGCACCAGGAACACAAAAATAAGAAGCTGTCAGGGACTCTAGCCCTCACTCTACTACAAACTAATATAATAATAATAATAACTAATAGATATTATAGCTTGTGCCCATACTGTGGTGCCTTCTCCTCTATTTGCCATGTCTGAGACGGCTGGTCAGCGGGACAAAAAGGTAAAAGAAACCCCCCAATGACACACAGAGAATAACACATATTTTTTTAATACAGTGAGAAGGTTTAGAATGTCTGTGGGGCTCGATGTCTGTCCTGGAGGCAATACTTCAATTTCATTCAAAAAGAAACAGAGACAGTAATAAACCCATGACAGAGTGTCTAATTGTATATCTGATGATGTAAAAAGAACACTCTCCATGTAGCCTGGTAGATGGTGCATCTCAATAATGGTTGAGCCTCATGTGAGGAAACGGTAACAATGTACAATGTGAACATAATAAAGATATTTTCCATACCGATAGGTTTGTCCGGATCACCCTCTGTAAGTTTCCGTTAAACTTGTGTTTTGCAACTTACACGAGACTGTACGAGTCAGATGGTATGTCGGGATGTGTCCGGGCTTTCGGTCTGGACAGTTGCTGTGCTAAAACACACGTTATATATACAGTGCGATCCGGTATGTCTCAATAGGACTTTGGTTGGGTCACCACACCCCAAGAAAATGCATCCTTTCCCTGTGACTTCCCTGTTCCATGTCCTGTTTACTCTGATGTGCACATGAAAGGACAAAAATCAGAATTACAATTAATAAAAATTTAAAAAAATGTAATTTATTGATCAACAATGGAATTCCGCATGCCAACCAGCCCACAGAGAAGAACCAGAATGCAAGGAACATCATACAAATTGCCGGCCCAATGGTATCTCACTCCCAGTAAGCTACATAGACTATGTCCTTCTGCTTCAGCTTTGTGATGGAAATGCTCCAATGAGAAATAATCTACCTTCTACATCTGGTGGGAATGTGACAGAAATTAATCCTTTTTGGGATTCATTCGCAGAAACATTGGCCAACATTTCAGGCAATACTATTACACTAATCCCATAACTTTGTCTCCTACATTTAAGAGACCAACTCACTGAAATATAAGAATATCTCCTACTCAGCTGCAAATAAATTCCACAAAGGTCTTCATCTGCTTCCACTGGAAATCCTAGCCCTCACCCTACTGGACAGGGTCAGCCAAACCAACTCTTTTTTGTAAGATGAAAGAGGAAAGAACCATTGCCTCAGACACAATCACAAACTTTCTGTCCACCTGGTCGGCTTGGGCTCTCTTCTGTGTTCAAATACAAATCACTCATAGGATGCTGCTGATGTCCTTACTATCATCCTCACCTCCCTCCATTACTGCTATCTCCCACCGCAGACCCCACACATTATCCTCTATGTTCCAATGAGCAACATGCTTAGGAACCCACCCAAGACACGTCCTCCATCTACCTAAATTCCCTGTGATTGGATAAATATATTAATGTCTTCTCCACTGCAGCTGCCTTCTGTTCTGTACCAGGTAAAACGCCACAAAGTAATGTTCATCAGAAGGCCATGTGACAGGGTGACAACACAGGAACAAAGCATTGTCACCCTATAACAGGAAGTGTCTAAACAAGGACCCTTAAGGCAGTGTAGCGTTCACCCCCGAAGGAGCCGCTGAATGCCCGGTTCATATCTAGTTTGTCTAGGGTATGTTCTTCAGCTACCCACCCATTAGCATCCACCCCCCTTCTTTTGGTGCCCATAAACTGATGTCCACTCCAGTAGTAAAATGCTGAATAACCTTTTATTAAACATCTTCACTGGGAAGAGAGGTTATGGGGGTTCTAAGTGTCCAGGGGTAACCAACAGGCACTCCAGACTCACCAGACTTTGTATATATATATCAGTGTAGATCCACTTGGGAGACAGTGGACAGCGACTGATGTAGCAGCTAGACAGGAGGGATTCAGATCCTCAAGCAGGAAAGACACCGAACATACTCCTGAAGTCCTCTCAGTTCCAGGGTACTTCAAGAGCCTGCATTGGTCCCGGTTCTCTTCCTCTATCAGCATCACATGCCTCCTCCATGTTGAGGCCTCATGTACACCTTTCACTCACACCAGCCCATGCCCACTCCCAGGCCTTAGGCTTAGCCTGGGGGGCAGGCTGAACAGCACCCAGCCCTATTCAATGGCTGGTCCCGGCTAGTCTGAGCACATGGCAAATCCCACCAATATATGTACCCTATCCCAGCATGCACCACTGGCTGAGAGAGAAACTCAATCATTGGCTACTGTACTGTACATACACTACAGTGCCTCTCATTGGCTGTCCCACAATATGACAGAGTCACACTCCACCCAGGGGGTACAGGCAATGCCAGACAGCTGGAATTAACTATTTCATTGCCATTACAAAACACTAAATGTTTAGTAGCCACATCACTGAAGGTGATGAGGGCTACAGCAGGATGACCAGGGATTATTTTCAATGAAAAAAAGACTTAAAAATATTGCAAATGACTTATAAAATGTCATTAACATGTTAAATCTTATATGAGATTTCATGATTGGGTCTACATTACTTATACTTTACATCCTTTCACCTTCTACCCATCACAGAGTAGCTACTGCAAGACTGATTGTAACTATCATCTGGTGTTGGGCTGTGAAGACACTTTTGGATAAGGCTGAATTGCAAAATGAACCCACAACTTGAAATGGATTCAGTGCGGTTTGTGAATAGTTCAACTCCTATCAATTCGCATTTTTCCACTTGGGAAGAAATACAACTATCTTGTACTTCTCGGTATGGGTAGCAGATGACTCCAATCCCCTTATTGTAACAGGACAGCTCTGGTGCTTGGTGATTGTCCCCTGTCCCCTGGGGGTGGGGAGAGAGTCATCAGACACGTGTAAGCTCCAAGTCATGAAAGTTGTTTTTGGCAATAAACATGAATAGCAGTCATGTGATTGATTTATTGATTGATTTATACAAGTATCTGGATTGTGTTGATACAGATTCTACTGTTGTTACAATGATGACACAAGCGGCTCCATCTTAAAACCCTTGCACAGACAGAACTGTCTTCAGGCTGCCGGCACAGATGGCGCTATCTTCATCACCGTCTTCTTAAAGGAGTAGTAGTATCCTTTAGCAGTGTTCCAGACCAGACCAGTAGCGTACTCTGTGGTGACACCTTTCTGGTATTTCCCATTTGGGTTGAAACTGTGGCAATTGCTGTACCAGAATGCACCATAGAAGCTCTGTGCACAATTGCTGCTCCATATATCTCTGTCGTAGTCATAGGTGGAAAATTTCATACCAAGGGACTCGGTCAGGGAATCTCCTGCAGACAGAAAGGCAACCTTTAAAACACACATATAAAGAGTGATCCTGTCTATTCCAGGTGATCATGTGATGAAAAAAATGTGTAAACTTCTCTTTGGTGCAAATTGAGAGTCACGATGGTCATCAGATGTAGAGATACAGGCAAGTCTATTGAATGGTTTTCTGAGGCTTATCTATGTGTGGCAGCCCAATGCCCTGTATAGTGGAGGCCAACACACAACCCACATACCTTACATTGTGGTGCGCTGAGTCGTAAAACCATCCATGTGCATTTTCCTGTCCGTTACATAACACTTGTTAATGCACAATGTAACCAGGGGTGTAACTAGAAATCACAGGGCCCCATAGCAAAATTGTGTATGGGGCCCCCTCAAACCGCACCCCTACCAACAAAAAAACCTACCTCCAGAACACATTCCCATGCCTGCGCCGTCTCCATCTCCTTCTCTTCAGCTCTCCTCCTGCTGGCTTTGATGTTATCAGATCAATCTGCCGCTCACTGCTGCAGAGCCTACCCTAGACCACGCACAGCCCACCGGGGACCCTGCAGAGCCCACCTGAAACCCCAATGAGCCAACCTGAGACCCTGGAGAGCCCACCTGAGACCCCCACACAGCCTACCACAGTGCCCACCTGAGACCCCGCACAAACGAGAGACCCTGCACAGCCCACCTGAGAGTGACCCGGCAGAGTCCACCATAAACCCTGCAGTAACCCGCAGAGCTCACCTGAGAACCCGCAGAGCTCACCTGAGACTCTGCACATACCAGAGACCCTGCATAGCCCACCTGAGAGTGATCCTGCAGAACCCACCATAGACTCTCTACGGTGGGCGCTGAACGGTCTCAGGGGGGCTGGTCGGGGTCCCCTTCCCTGCAGTCCTCTTACTTGTGGGGCTGCCTCCCTGGAAGGAGTGGTTTGGGATTAGGACCTCCGTCAGGTTTTAATGCTATTCGTGGCTCGATTAGAGACACTTCCCCTCCCTAATTATCCTGGTGACAATGGTTTTACCAGAGAGGAAGTGAGGGGAAATCGGCATCAGGGACACAAAAATAAGAAGCTGTCAGGGGCTCTAGCCCTCACTCTACTACAAACTAATATAATAATAATAACTAATAGAGATTAGAGCTTGTGCCCGTACTGTGGTACCTTCTCCTTTATTTGCCATGTCTGAGACAGGGGGTCAGCGGGACAAAAAGGTAGAATGTCTGTGGGGCTCAATGTCTGTTCTGGAGGCAATCCTTCAATTTCATTCAAAAAGAAACTGAGACAGTAATAAACCCATGACAGAGTGTCTAATTGTATATCTGATGATGTAAAAAGAACACTCTCCATGTAGCCTGGTAGATGGTGCATCTCAATAATGGTTGAGCCTCATGTGAGGAAAGAGTTACAATGTACAATGTCGACATAATAAAGATATTTTCCATACCAATAGGTTTGGCCGGATCACCCTCTGTAAAACGCTCGATGTGCAGCTTGTAGCCGTCTTCTTCAGGGTTGATGGCCAGACGGGACAGAGAGAAGTTTTCATAGGTCACATAACTAGCAACATTGTCCCAATCCTCCAGGTCAATCCTGAGACGATAGGACTTCTTCAGGGTTAGGAGGTGGATATTCTGTAGACCTGAAGAAGAAAAACTATAAGCAGTTAACCTGAGAAATATGATCTAAAAACATATATGGTTGACACAGTCTACCTGTCCAGGGCTTTGCTGTATCATCCAGGAAATGCACTGCTACACAGGTGTGAATTTATTAGGCTGAACATACATTATAAGGCCAAAATAAGGTAAACAAAACTCACAATGATGGTGTTTAGGTGTTTCCAGTAGAGGGGCTTCTAATGCTACAGCATACAAAGACATGTTAGACAATTGTGACAACAGTTTACAGAAGGTCCTATTGGGTTCCAGCGTGCCTGGGCATGACCTGTATACAAATCCAGCTCCATAAAGACATGGTTTGACCAATCTAGTGTGGAGGAACTCGAGTGGTCACACAAAGTGCTGACCTCAACCCTGTTGAACACCTTTCGTGAGGAATAGGACGACTAATAGTGAGCCAGGTCTTCTCATCCAACATTCGTAACTGACCTTGCAAATGCTCTTTTGGCTGAATGGACAAAAATTCCCACAGGCACACTCCAAAATCTTGAGGAAAGCCTTCTTAGAAGAGTGCAGGCTGTGATAACTACAAGGAGGGGGGGGGGTTTCATCAAGTTCATATTAATGGCCATGGTTTTGGAACATCCCCATTCCAAAACCATGGCTATTATTATGAACCTGATGTTCCCCCCTTTGCAGTTATCACAGCCTCCACCCCTCCAGCAAGCTCATATAGGTGTGATGGTCAGGTGTCCACAAACGTTTGACCATGTAGTCTAACATAGTAGAGTAAAAGGACTTAATTCAATATGTATGATTTTGTAGGCCAAAGATTCCCAACTCCACCCACTTGTGTGCAATGTTATTGTGTATGGCCCTGATCTTCAGGAAGTAATACTCGCTGGGAGATGTAGATCTAAGGTAAATCTTTTGTCTACTTATCTGTGTGAGATGATTTATGTTGCACTTAAAGGAACATTAAAGATTAAGTCTGAAGTTTTTACCCAACCAGTACTCTCCATCCGCTCTTCCAATCCCGGCTTTATACTCTTTCCAACCTTGATAAAAGTTTACAGTTCCATCAAACCTCTTCTGGAAGACCTGTAAATACAGAATTTCCATGTTAAAGGACAGTCTGGTGCTTGTCAAGCCAAAAGTTTTTCCTGCTATTCAGGGCTCATTTAGAAAGATTTCCTCTCACTTCCTCTCTGGATGACAACCACTTCACCAGACAGGAAGTGAGAGGAAATCTACAACAGGGACAGAAATAAAAATCTGACCAGGGTTCTGGTGTAGTAAATAAGGAATGTATTGTATATATAAAAAACACACAATTGCGCTTCGATAAAAATTGTAAAACAGCCGGCTGGTCGGTCAAGCGTGACTCTCCAGACTGAAAGTGTGACGTTAATGAAGGCCCGCCCCCGGCACGCTTCGTCATATAGATGTTATCAAGGGATGGCGGCAGACCTGCCATGCATCCATGACATCCTAACAGACTGACAGACTTGCTGACAGGCCTTATTATGACAAACTGACAAACTTACCATCCATCTATCTATCTATCTATCTATCTATCTATCTATCTATCTATCTATCTATCTATCTACTGTATCTATCGCCTTTGTCTACTCCAGTAAAGTATTTCTGTATGTGCTGCTGTTGGAGAACTCAACTTACTTCCTATCTGGTAAATTGTTGTCAGCAGAATAAGAAGTGAGTTTCACTGTAGCTCCATTCTGTAAAAAAAAAAAAAAGTCTTGGCTGGACACCCACTGATTCTTTTCATATGGTATTGTCAGACTCACATTCTCCCCGATCCAGCACCGGGGTTCTTCTCCAGTCTGCAGCCGCCGTCACTTCTAAGTTTTACAAGTCTCCTTTTTTGGTACAGCTATAAATAGTGACGTGCAAGTATCTCAATGTTTGAGCAAAGCATCACTACGTCTAAGCTGAGCTCCCTCCTGCTACAAGCTTACCTGTGCCCTTCTTGCCTGGCCTCAGTCATCTGTGTCCTCTAAGCCTCCCTTGCTGCCAGTGTCCACAAAAACCTTGGTCCCTTATGTGTTCTAGTGTCTATGTGCTTCCATACCCCCAGCACACACCTGTGCACCATGTGAACCCATAGTGTTCCTGCACATCCTGCGTCAAGCAGTAACCCTGGGGCATTCAGTTTCTCACACCAGTAACTCCAGAGCATCTTGTGTTACCCAGTGACCCCAGAGCCTCCTGTTTCCCCAGTGACCTCAAAGCCTCCTGTGTTACCCAGTGACCCCTGAGCATCCTGTGTTACTCAATGACCCTGAGCATCCTGTGCTACTCAATGACCCCATAGCATCCTGTGTCCCCAGTGAACCTCGTGTGTTACTCAGTGACTTTTGAGCCTCCTGAACCCAGGGCCTCCAGTGTTACCCTGTGATCTCAGAGCCTCCAGTGTTACCTAGTGACCCCAGAGCCTCCTGTGTTACTCAGTGACCCCTAAGCATCTCACGTTCACCAGTGATTCCTATGCACCCCATGACCCAAGTGCACCCAATACCATCCTGTTATTATCCTGTGACTCCAGTGCACACCTTTGTCTCCATGCAGCCTCAACTATGCTCTGCTATTCCCCTTGACTGTCTCTCTCTTACTGGATATGGACCTCAGTCTGTGACATTTATCACTTGATCATCTCATTAGAATAACAATTGGCAAAGTCTTAATACATTTAATGGTGGTCGGTTGAAGCTTACTGGGTTACCCATATGGATAACCATAAGCATGTTCAACATGAGAGAACAAGTCCAGTTGAGTGTGAAGAACCACTACTATCTATTCCATGACCGGGATAAATGAGAACCTTCACAGACATACAACACAGTCACCACATTTCAGAGTAGCTGGGAGGATGATAATGGAGTTGGGTTAGTGAGTACTCACAGTCCAGGGTCCATCTTTTCCGGTCATATCACAGTACACAGGTATGGGGGTGGGGAGTCCCCCGGGGTAGATGAGATATACTCCATCTGTCTTCAGACCTTGAGCCGACACATCGGAGCAGTCGTGCGGGTGACCACTATCGGAATAACTATTAACTGGAAACAGAAGATGCAAGAAGCATTGAAGTAGACCTGAACTCAAAAGTGAAGACTTGCGGTGTTATATGGAGCATTAGTAACATGTATTGTGCCTGAGCAGAACCTTCTGAATTACAGAAAGCTCTTGCTGGTGTGACATTTTTGATTTACATACACTTTAAATAATATTCCCTGTGAGATATTGTTGGCTGGATTTGGCTGGATTTGGGCTTCAAAACGTAACAAGCAAAGACAACGAATGATGGTAGGTGTTAGGTTTTTCGGAGATCATTTAGTCTAATTAATATGTGAAGATAGTGAAGAGACCAAATCATAAATATCTAGTTTCTCGTACTGTTATCTTGGTTCCTTGGCACCTCTTGGGCAGCATGGCAGGCTCTGTGTATAATGAGGAACAGAGTGAAGGGGGTGAGAGAGATCCACATCTTCCACCTGGTGAGAAAAGACATGCTTAGTATTTTCTTTCCCGGAGTCTGATAGCAGACTACAAGTCTCAGCAGTCTCTGTCTTTTTCTTTTCAAAAAGTGGAAGTCTTGCACAACCGACTGCAAAAACTACTTTATATCCTTTAGCTATTGTCAAACACAAACCCCGGAGATGAGAATGACAGCAAGCTCTGCCCTCCTTCTCCCACCTCTTGTATTGTGACTCTCGGCCACCTATAGCAGCCAAGAGCCAAGTGTTCGGACATACTCTGCTGACTTGAGACCATTGTAATGACAGTCAGAATGAACATGTATAAGTCTAAAAACTCACCGAAAACACGGCACAGTTTCCGTTAATCTTGTGTTTTGCAACTTACACGAGGTTGTACGAGTCAGATGGTATGTCGGGATGTGTCCGGGCTTTCGGTCTGGACAGTTGCTGTGCTAAAACACACGTTATATATACAGTGCGATCCTGTATGTCACAATAGGACTTTGGTTGGGTCACCACACCCCAAGAAAACGCATCCTTTCCCTGTGACTTCCCTGTTCCGTGTCCTGTTTACTCTGATGTGCCCATGAAAGGACAAAAATCAGAATTACAATTAATAAAAAAAAAAATGTATTGATCAACAATGGAATTCTTCCTGCCAAGCAGCCCACAGAGAAGCACCAGAATGCAAGGAACATCATACAAATTGCCAGCCCAATGGTATCTTAGTCCCAGTAAGCTACATAGACTATGTCCTTCTGCTTCAGCTTTGTGATGGAAATGCTCCAATGAAAAAGAAACTACCTTCTACATCTGGTGGGAATGTGACAGAAATAAATGCTTTTTGGGATTCATTCGCAGAAACATTGGCCAACATGTCAGGCAATATTACACTAATCCCAGAACTTTGTCTCCTACATTTAAGAGACCAACTCACTGAAATATAAGAATATCTCCTACTCAGCTGCAAATAAATTCCACAAAGGTCTTCATCTGCTTCCACTGGAAATCCTAGCCCTCACCCTACTGGACAGGGTCAGCCAAACCAACTCTTTTTTGTAAGATGAAAGAGGAAAGAACCATTGCCTCAGACACAATCACAAACTTTCTGTCCACCTGGTTGGCTTGGGCTCTCTTCTGTGTTCAAATGCAAATCATTCATAGGATGTTGCTGATGTCCTGACTATCAGCCTCACCTCCCTCCATTACTGCCATCTCCCACCACAGACCCCACACATAATCCTGTATGTTCCGATGAGCAACATGTTTAAGAACCCACCCAAGGCACGTCCTCCATCTACCTAAATTCCCTTTACTTCCAACTATTGTTTTAGTGTTGACAGGCAAGTGATTGGATAAATATATTAATGTCTTCTCCACTGCAGCTGCCTTCTGTTCTGTACCAGGTAAAACAGCACAAAGTATTGTTCATCAGAAGGCCATGTGACAGGGTGACAACACAGCAACAGAGCATTGTCACTCAATAACAGGAAGTGTCTAAACAAGGACCCTTGTGGCATGCTCACCAGGGATTATTTTCAATGAAAAAAGAAGACTTAACAATATTGCAAATGACTTCTGAAACATCATTACCATGTTAAATCTTATATGAGATTTTGTGATTGGGTCTACATTACTTATACTTTACATCCTTTCATGGTCTACCCATCACAGAGCAGCCATTGCAAGACTGATTACAACTATCAGCTAATGTTGGGCTGTGAAGACACTTTTGGATAAGGCTGAATTGCAAAATGAACCCACAACTTGAAATGGATTTAGTGTGGTTTGTGTATAGTAGGACTCCGATCAATTCTCATTTTTCCACTTGGGAAGAAATACAACTATCTTGTACTTCTCGGTATGGGTAGCAGATGACTCCAATCCCCTTATTGTAACAGCACAGCTCTGGTGCTTGGTGATTGGCTCCTATCCCCCGGGGGTGCAGAAAGAGTCATCAGACATGTGTAAGCTCCAATTGGTGGAGTTGTTAGTCAATAAACATGAATGGCAGTCATGTGATTGATTTATTGATTTATTTATACAAGTATCTGGGTTGCGTTGATACAGATTCTACTGTTACAATGATGACACAAGCGGCACCATCTTATAACCTCTGCCCAGACAGAACTGTCTTCAGGCTGCAGGCACAGATTGCGCTATCTTCATCACCGTCTTCTTAAAGGAGTAGTGGTGTCCTTTAGCATGGTACCAGACCAGACCAGTAGCGTACTCCGTGGTGGTACCATTTTGATATTTCCCATTTAGGTTGGAGCTGTGGCAATCGCTGTACCAGAATGCACCGTGAAACGTTTCTGCACAATTGCTGCTCCATATATCTCTGTCGTTGTCATATGTGGAAAAATTCATGCCCACGTGACCGCTCAGTGAATCTCCTTCAGGCAGAAAGACAACATTTAAAAAAACACATTTAAAGGTGCAGAGTGATCCTGTCTTAAACTGTGTCAGTTTCTGGTTCCAACAACAACCTGCCATGCATTGTGGTGTGCTGAGTTGTCAAACCATCCATGCACATTATCCTGCCCGTTACAATGTGTTGACAGCCCGTTCATAATGAATATACATACAGTATACATTAACACACCTCAACTAGATGCAAAAGTCAGATTTGAGCCTAAAGTCTAGGTGGATCTGCCTCCCTGGAAGGAGTGGTTTGGGATTAGGACCTCCGCCAGGTTCTTCTGCTATCAGGGACAGAAGGTGAGGGGAATATTCCTGGATAGCAGTAAAAAGTGGTACTAATACTTTAAAATGTTTTGGCTGGACATACACTTTAATACAACTGTCAGTAGAGTAGCCCATTCTTTTTTTAGGATATAATGGGGAAGGGTTAGACATTAATGCATGTGACTGCATTGCTCCAGCTTCTCTGTCACAGGGGGTCATAGGGACAGGAAGGTATAAGAAACCTCCCCATAGGGTGACAAAAACTCTCTGTCCCGAAGGCAATCACTCAATTTCTTTCAAAAATGGACAGAGACAGTAATAAAACTCTGACAGAGGGTCTGACTCTTCCACATTCCATCCAAAACAGAAAAAAAGGCTTTAAAGCTGAAATCTATGCAACAAAACATAGAGTTCCTTTCCCTATTAGAAGTCACTTGAACTGTATATCTGGTGATGTCCATAATGAAGATGAAAATAACACTCCATGTAGCCAATGTTCTGGTGGAATGCAGCCCAATAATTGTTGAGCCTCATGTGAGGAAACAGTAACAATGTACAATGTAAACATAATAAAGGTATTTTCCATACCGATAGGTTTGGCCGGATCACCCTCTGTAAACCCCTCGATGTGCAGTTTGTAGCCGTCTTCTTCAGGGTCGATGGCCAGACGGGACAGGGAGAAGTTTTCATAGGTCACATAACTAGCAACATTGTCCCAATCCTCCAGGTCAATCCTGAGACGATAGGACTTCTTCAGGGTTAGGAGGTGGATATTCTGTAGACCTGAAGTACAAAAACTACAAGCAGTCAACCTGAGAAATATGGTCTGACAATACATAGAGGAGACCCAGTCTACCTGTCCAGTGCTTTGATGTATCATCCAGAATATATTAGTTTACAGTTATACTTCAAGGCCAAAATGAGGTGGAGAACCTCACAATGATGGTGTTTTCAATGTAGGGACTGCTAATGCTACAGCATACAAAGACATTTTAGACAATTGCGATGAAAGTCTAGGGAGCGTCTTTTTCTGTTCCTGCATAGCTTGGCAAAAGTTGTACACAGAGCCATAAAGACATTGTTGGACCAGTCTGATGTGGAGGAACTCGAGTGGCCACACAAAGTTCTGACCTCAACCCTGTTGAATACATTTGGATGAGGAATAGGACCACTAATAGTGAGCCAGGTCTTCTCATCCAACATCAGTACCTGAAATCACAAATGCTCTGTTGGCTAAATGGACACAAATTCCCACAGACACTCTCTGCAATCTTAAGGAAAGCCTCCTCAGAAGAGTGGAGGCTGTGATAACTGCAAAGGGGGAATTAGGTTCATATTGATGGCCATGGCTTTTGAACAGGATGTCTAACAAGCTTATAAAGGTGTGATGGTCAGGTGTCCACAAATGTTTGACCATAAAGTCTAACTTATCAGTCTAAAAGCACTTCATTTAAAATGTATGATTTTGTAGGCCTAGGATTCCCAACTCCACCTACTTGTGTGCAATGTTATTGTGCATGGCCCTGATCTCGAGGAAGTAATACTCGCTGTCGCTGAGAGATGTAGATCTAAGTTAAAGGAGAACTATGAGGTGCGTGCTTTTCACTCACCTCATAGTTCTAGCCGACCTGTGACAATGACACTGTCACAGGTCGTCTCAGTAGATCGGGAAGTGAGCGAACACATAGCGCCGTTCGCTCACTTCTCGATCCTGTCACGGCTCTCTGCCGTGACAGGGGAGGGACTGGATTCCCCCCTCCCCGCTCCGATCTGCCAGCGCTGACTGGTGGAACGGACGGTGGGAGGGGGCGGGTACAGCTGGCAGAACAGCTGGCAGAACCAGCTGTTACTCACGCAGCTGGGCGGATCCAGACATAATTGTCGGGATCCGCTTCAGCTGCGGCGTCTCAGTATAACGCTAGCTGCAGCTCGCGGTATACTGAGCTTAGGGTGACGGGAGGACGCTAGTTTGTGTCCTCCCGTTACCCCAAGGAGAACTATGTGGAAAAGCCCTGACCCCATAGTTCTCCTTTAAATCTTTTGTCTTATTATCTGTGTGAGATTATTTATGTTGCACTTTAAGGAACATGAAAGATTAAGTCTGAAGATTTTACCCAACCAGTACTCTCCATCCGCTCTTCCAAAACCAATTTTGTACTCTTTCAAACCTCGGTAAAAGTTCACCTTTCCATCAAACCTCTTCTGAAAGACCTGTAAATACAGAATTTTCATGTATAAGGACAGTCAGGTGTTTGTGAAGTCAAAAACGTTATATTTGTGTTTCCAAGAGATGGAAAGGTTTGAAACCCATTCTGGGCTCCAAAGATTTCTCCTCACTTCCTGTCTCGTTGACAACTATTTTACCAGACAGGAAGTGAGGGTAAATCTGCAGCAGGGACACAGACAGGAATAAAAATCTGACAGGGGTTCTAGCCTTCGTCTACTCCACTAAAGAAAGGCATTTTTATTTATTTCTGTGCTGCTCTTATAGAGCTCATGTTACTTTCTGTCTGGTAAATTGTTGTCAGCAGAAAGGGAAGTGAGTTTTACTCCTTCTCCATTCTATTTTAAAAAAATGCAGAGCCTCCTGTTTGGCCAGTGACCCCAGAGCCTCCTGCATTTGTCAGTGATTACTTTGCACCCTGATATCCCAGTGCACCCAATGGCATCCTGTGGTTATCCTTTGACTCCAGTGCACACCTCTGTCTCCACACAGCCTCAACTATGCTCCTCTAATCTGCTTCTTGTGAACAGACCCCTGCCTGTAACATTTATTTCTTGAGCAGCTCATGTTTTTACCTTTTCAGTCGTAGCCCCTACCACCCTCTATGGAGTGGCTACTAGAAATTTAGCATTGCTAGTTTTGTAGTCAATCTGGCTGATTTGTAGTTGGTTGTTATTTAGTTAATTTCAGGAGTTCTGTCATTGATTGTACCTGCCTGAGTGGGGGGTGACCCTGCTGCAGTGTGGGGCAGCCAATAGGGGAACATCTTGAGTGTCTATGCCTCACCATGTGCAAGGGCAGTCCACCCTCAGGCTTGGCCTGGGGGTGGCATGTACTGTACTGGAGAAAGTGACTAGGCCTCAGGCCACATGTGGACCCTGGAGGGTCTGGATATGATAGGGAAAGACAACCAGAAAAGCTTTATGACTACTTGAGGTGCCAGGTGCTAATATGGACTTCAGGAACAAGTCTGGTGTCTCTCCTATGGAAGATCTCATGCCTATCCCTGTTCAGCTGCACTGTGGAAGACTGAAGGGATTGGTGAGTCTTGAGTCTGCCCTATTTTTGTTATGGATGTCTGAAGCCCTATACCCGCTCTCCCTGTTATGCTGTTTTCAATAAGCATTCAAAAAGGCACTTAAGGTGACTGGCGCCCAACTTTCTTGATCACATGTCTCTCCACTGCATACGGATCTGCCCCTGCAAGAGTAATGATAGCCCTCTCTGCCTGCTGGGGATCCACCTCAGGCCTTTGAGGGTCAAGGGGCACTATACAGTAACATAACATTATAATAAAAGTCTTAACACATTTCATGGTGGTTGGATGAAGCTAACTCGATTATCCATATGGAGCTTCTTCAACATTAGAGAATAAGTCCAGTTGAGTGTGAAGAACCACTACTAGCTATACCATGATCTGTATAAATGAGAACCTTCACAGACATATGTAGGTAGGTGCAGTATGGCCAACGGCCACTAGATGCCCCCATGGGGCCCTGGAGATACATGCAGCTCTGGCCTGGGGAAACTCTGTGTCCCAGGAGAAGTTGATTTATAGGGGGCGCCCGAGAGGGGAAGGAGTTCAGTTCAGAGGAGTACAGAAGAAGTCTAAGACTGTCTGCAGAGTCTCCGAAGGGGGACTGTTTCTTGAATATAGGCTGGTCCATGGGAAGGACAGGACCAGGTCTAGGACTATGTAGAGCTACAAAGATTCCCTAGTTTCCCCACAGGGGGAAACCCACCGTGCTAGGACTGACAATGGATGGGATTCCGGAGAATAGTAAAGTGCTAGAAGACTGACGATATTCGCCAGTGGGCCTATGGCCGAAGTAAGTCGTGACTCTGGGCTGATGTACCTCTCTCTCTAAATTGTATCACCATGCAAGTAACAAGAATTGTGCCGTCATCCCACCCGGGGGTGGCTGAAATGTATGCTTCATACCATGTTCATTATTTCAAGTAAAATCAACAAAAAGACTATCTGTGTGGACTGGTTCTTCTCCCTCCAACCTCTGAGAAGGTGGGGTTCTACCAGAGTGTGATGTTGGACTGTATCGTGGCTGTAACCATCTGAGGAGGGTAGGTGCGCAGTGGGGCTATGCCTGACACAGGGTGCTATTCATGGTGGCCTTTCTCCCTAAGGGGGAGGAAGTGCCGAAGACCGCAGAGGCGGTTGAAGCCATGAGGCCCTGTGTACGCAGTACTACACGATGGGAGTGTTTGCACGAGGCCAAGGCCGTGGCCCCTGACCGTGGGGTGTCTGGTTTTGAGTTGCATGCACGAGGTTACCCAGCCAATCCAAAGGGAACACACACGCAACACCCCAAGAGTGAACCCCGCCTACACATACAACACAGTCACCACATTTCAGAGTAGTTGGGAGGATGATAATGGTTAGGATCCGAGTTGGGTGATTGAGTACTTACAGTCCAGGGTCCATCTTTTCCAGTCATATCACAGTACACGGGTACAGGGATGGAGAGTTCTCCGGGGTAGATGAGATATACTCCATCTGTCTTCAGACCTTGAGCTGACACATCAGAGCAGTCACGCGGGTGACAGCTATCAGAACAAATATTAACTGGAAACAGAAGATGCAAGAAGCATTGAAATGGACTTCAAACGGAACTCAAAAGTGAAGACTTGCTGTGTTATATGGAGCATTAGAAACATGTATTGTGCCCAGCCAGAAATCTTCCTGAATAACAGAAAGCTCTCCCTGGTTTGTCATTTTTGGCCTTTCATATTCTTCACATAATATCCCCCATGAGATACTGTAGGGGCTTCATCTATAATTATCAAATGTAATAGGAAAACAAAAAGGTTTGGCTGGATTTGGGCTTTAAAACGTAACAAGAAAAGACAGGAAATGATTGTGGGTGTCGGGTTTTTTGGAGATCATACAGTCTAATTGATATTTGAAGGTAGCAAATGTAACAAAGACCATATCATAAATATCTAGTTTCTCGTACTGTTATCTTGATTCCTTGGCACCTCTTGGGCAGCATGGCAGGCTCTGTGTATAATGAGTAACAGAGTGAAGGGGGTGAGAAAGATCCACATCTTCCACCTGGTGGGAAAAGACATGTTTAGTACTTACCACAAGTCAGCATTCTATGTCTTTTTTCCTTTTAAAAAATGGAGGTCTTGCACACCTGAGGGTCCTATTACAAAAGCTACTTTACATGCTTTAGCTATTGTAAAAAAAAAACCCAGAAGGTGAGAGGGACAGCTAGCTCTGCCCTCCTTCCCGCCTCTTGTTTTGTGACTCTTGGCCACCTATAGCAGCCAAGTGTGCGGACATACTCTGCTGACTTGAGTCCATTGTAATAACAGCCAAAATTAACAGGTATAACTGTGCATACTCACCGAAAACACAGCACAGTCTCCTTTAAACTTGTGTTTTGCAACCTACATGAGGCTGTATGAGTCAGATGGTATGTTGGGTTGTGTCTTGGCTCTGGTTCTGAGGCGGTCAGTATGTTGTGTTGTGTCCTGGTTCTGAGGCAGTCAGTATGTTGTGTTGTGTCCTGGTTCCGAGGCAGTCAGTATGTTGTGTTGTGTCCTGCTTCTTGGTCTGGACAGTTGCTGTGCTAACACACTTTATATATACAGTGCGATCCTGTATGTCACAATAAGACTTTGGTTGGGACACCACACCTTGAGAAAATGCATCCTTTCCCTGTGACTTCCCTGTTCCGTGTCCTGTTTACTCTGATGTGCATATGAAAGGACAACAATTAGATTTACAATTAATAAAATAAAAAAATTTGATTTACTGATGAACAATGGAATTCTTCCTGCCAACCAGCACACAGTAGCAACAGAATGCAAGGAACATCATACAACTTGCTGACCCAATGGTATCTCACTCCCAGTAAGCTACGTCCACAAGATTATATACTTTTGCTTTAGCTTTGTGCTGGAATTGCTCCAGTGAGAAAGGAACTGCCCTCTACATCTGGCTGGAACGTGACTAAATAAATCCTTTTTGGAACTAATTTACAGAAACATTGGCCAACATGTCATGCACCACTATTACACTAACCCCAGAACTTTGTCTCTTACACTTGATAGACCAACTTGCCGAAACATAAGAATTTTCTTACTCTACTGCAGATGAATTCCACCAAGATCCTCATCCGCTTTCATTGAAAATCCTAGCCCCCCGCCCTACTGGAAAAGGTCAACAAAACCAACTCTTTTTTCTAGATGGAAGAGGAAACGCTCAGACACAATAACACACTTTCTGTCCACTTGGTCTGCTTGGGCACTCTTCTGTATTCAAATACAAACCACTCATTGGATGCTGCTGATGCCCTTACTATCATCCTCACCTCCGTCCATTACCGCTATCTTCCACCACAGACCCCACAGATGAGCCCGTAAGCAACATGCTCATGAACCTACCACCAGACACGTCCCCCATCTACCTAAATTCCCTTTCCTCTGACACTTTCTACCCCTCCTTTTTGCTTTCTATCTTACACTTCACTATCTTATTTTTCCTAACATACATTTTTTCATCTAACAGAGTTGTCACCCTATAACAAGAAGTGTCTAAACAAGGACCCTCATGGCGGGATCACCGGGGATTATTTATCAATGACAATGGAAGACTTAAAAATATTACAAATGACTTCTGAAGTGTCATTAACATGTTAAATCTTGTATGAGATTTCACGATTGGGTCTACATTAGTTATACTTTACATCCTTTCACTGTCTACCCATCACAGAGCTGCCACTCCCACTGCAAGACTGATTACAACTATCAGCTGGCATGGGGCACTGGAGACACTTTAGATATGGCTGAACTGCAAAATGGATTCACAGCTTGAATTGAAGTGAATTCAGTGCAGTTTGTGTGTTGCTGGTCTTGTATAAATTCACCTTTTTTCCACTTGGGAAGAAATAGAAATATCCGGTACTTCTCGGTATGTGTAGCAGAGGACTCCAATCCCCTTATTGTAACAGCACAGCTCTGGTGGTTGGTGATTGGCCCCCGTCCCCTGGGGGTGGGGAAAGAGTCGTCAGACACGTGTAAGCTCCAATTGGTGGAGTTGTTAGTCAATAAACATGAATGGCAGTCATGTGATTGATTGATTGATTGATTGATTTATTGATTGATTTATACAAGTATCTGGATTGTACTGATACAGATTCTACTGTTACAATGATGACACAAGCGGCACCATCTTAAAACCTTTGCACAGACAGAACTGTCTTCAGGCTGCCGGCACAGATGGCCCTATCTTCATGACCGTCTTCTTAAAGGAGTAGTAGTATCCTTTATTAGTGCTCCAGACCAGACCAGTAGCATACTCCGTGGTGACACCATTTTGATATTTCCCATTTAGGTTGGAGCCGTGGCAATCGCTGTACCAGAATGCACCGTGAAACGTTTCTGCACAATTGCTGCTCCATATATCTCTGTCGTTGTCATATGTGGAAAAATTCATGCCAGCTTGACCGGTCAGTGAATCTCCTGCAGGCAGAAAGACAACATTTAAAAAACAGATTTAAAGGGGCGGAGTGATCCTTTCTCAAATCGAGTCAATTCCAGGCGATCATGTGATGAAAAAATGTGTACAATTCCCTTTGGTGCAAATTGCAGGTCAAGATGGTCAGCAGATGCACAGCCAATCATACATTTTTTTGTAGCCCAGTCGAGCTCTATGTGTGTTGTTGTGGTGAAATTCATGAAGAATGGCAGCCTAATGCATTGTACAGTAGAGGCCGACACACAACACACATACTGGCACATTGTGGTGTGCTGAGTTGTGAAACCAGCCATGAGCATTTCCCTGTCCGTTACAGTGCTTTGACAGCCCATTCATAATAAACGGGCTGTTCTATAACAACACACGTTAATACTCCATGTAACGTGTGTTAACACATATTCACTAGACATGTGCAGCGGCTAAAAAAAATTTCGCTTCGTTTAGTTTCGTATTTCAGAATTCGGATCCTATATGTGTTTCGTTTCGGGAATCGGATTCGTATTCGGATCTGATTCGGAATTCGTGTCGGATTTGGAACTCGGATTTGGAATTCAGATTCGGATTTGAGAATTCGGACGAATTTCCGAAAATTCAACTTGAGGTGGGGTAGCAGAATTGGCACATTTGTCATTTCTGGTTGCTGCGCTCCTGTCTTTACTATTAAAGGGACATTAAAATCATTTTCTTAATTTGTTTTTATCCGTTTAAATGTTAACAGCGTACGCACAGGATTTGGACGAAATTCGTTCCCAATCCGAAATTTCGGATTCGGATGCTTTCGGATATGTTATATTTCGGAAATTCGGATGCTCCGAATCTACGAATTTCCGAAATTTCGTCCAAATTTTGTTTCGGAACCAAACGCACATGTCTAATATTCATTAACGTACCTCAACTAGACACAGAAGTCTGAATTCAGCCTAAAGTCTAGGTTAACCTGCCTCCCTGGCAGGAGAGATTTGGAATTTGGACCTCCATCAGGTTTTAATGCTATTTGTGTCCCCATTCGGGAGATTTCCCTTCCCTTACTGTCCTGGTGACAATGGTATTACCAGACAGCAAGTGAGGTAAAATCTGCCACAGGGACACAGGCAAAAGAGAAATCTGACTGAGGTTTTAGCACTCACTCTACTAAAAAATAAATCTATTCATGTTTCTGTTGGAGATTCATGACAGGGGGATCAGGGGTTCTAATCCCTCCCACCTAAGCCAACAATGTTTTTGATGGACTTACACATTCATACAACTGTCATTACTCTAGCCCAATTTTTATGTTATGATAGAGTGGGTAAGGGTTAGACATTAGTACTTGGGACCGTACTGTGGTGGCCTCTCCCAACAGAGGTTAACAAAAACAGTGAGGAGGTGTAGAATGCCGATGAGACTTGATTCTGTCCTGGAGGCAATCATTCAATTTCTTTCAAAAAGGGACAGAGACAGTAATAAAACCCTGACAGAGGGACTTACTCTTCCATAACTCTTTGGTGGAAATGTATCCCAATAATTGTTGAGCCTCATGTGAGGAAACAGTTACAATGTACAATGTGAACATAATAAAGGTATTTTCCATACCGATAGGTTTGGCCGGATCACCCTCTGTAAACCCCTCGAGGTGCAGTTTGTAGCCGTCTTCTTCAGGGTCAATGGCCAGACGGGACAGAGAGAAGTTTTCATAGGTCACATAACTAGCAACATTGTCCCAATCCTCCAGGTCAATCCTGACACGATAGGACTTCTTCAGGGTTAGGAGGTGGATATTCTGTAGACCTGAAGTAGAAAAACTACAAGCAGTTAACCTGAGAAATGTGGTCTGAAAATACATAGAGGAGACCCAGTCTACCTGTCCAGGGCTTTGATGTATCTTCCAGGAAATGTATGACTACACAGGCGAGAATATATTAGGTTGAAAATACACCATACGGCCAAAATATGGTGGAAAACCTCACAATGATGGTGTTTTCAGTGGGGGAAAGCTAATGCTAAAGCATACAAAGACATTTTAGACAACTGTGATAAAAGTTTGGGGAACGTCTTTTTCTGTTTCAGTGTGCCTAGGCATGACCTGCACACAAAGCCAGCTTCATAAAGACATGGTTTGATGAATCTTGTGTGGAGGAACTCAAGTGGCCACACAAAGTTTTGACCTCAACCCTCTTCTCTTCCAACATCAGTGCCTGACCTCACAAATGCTCTTTTGGCTGAATGGACACAAATTCCTACAGACAGACTCCAAAATCTTGAGGAAAGCCTTCTCAGAATAGTGGAGGCTGTGATAACTGCACAGGGGGCATAAGATTCATATTAATGGCCATGGTTTTGGAACAGAATGTCCAACAAGATCATGTAGGTGTGATAGTCAGGTGTCCACAAACGTTTGACCATAAAGTCTAACTTAGTAGACTAACAGCACTTAATTTATGATTTTATAGGCCTAAGATTCCCAACTCCACCCACTTGTGTGCAATGTTATTGTGCATGGCCCTTATCTACAGAACATAATACTTGCTGAGTCCTGTAGATCTAAAGTATATATTTGGTCTACAGATCTGTGAGAGATGATTTATGTTGCACTATAAGGAACATAAAAGATTCAATTTGAAGACCTTACCCAACCAGTACTCCCCATCCACTCTTCCAAACCCAGCTTTGTACTCTTTCAAACCTCTGTAAAAGTTCACCTTTCCATCAAACCTCTTCTGGAAGACCTGTAAATACAGAATTCCCATGTTAAAGGACAGCCAGGTGTTTGTGAAGCCAAAAACTTATTATTTTTTTTCTGATAGACTTTAAACAGTGAGGAGGTGTAGAATGCCGATGAGACTTGATTCTGTCCTGGAGGCAATCATTCAATTTCTTTCAAAAAGGGACAGAGACAGTAATAAAACCCTGACAGAGGGACTTACTCTTCCATAACTCTTTGGTGGAAATGTATCCCAATAATTGTTGAGCCTCATGTGAGGAAACAGTTACAATGTACAATGTGAACATAATAAAGGTATTTTCCATACCGATAGGTTTGGCCGGATCACCCTCTGTAAACCCCTCGAGGTGCAGTTTGTAGCCGTCTTCTTCAGGGTCAATGGCCAGACGGGACAGAGAGAAGTTTTCATAGGTCACATAACTAGCAACATTGTCCCAATCCTCCAGGTCAATCCTGACACGATAGGACTTCTTCAGGGTTAGGAGGTGGATATTCTGTAGACCTGAAGTAGAAAAACTACAAGCAGTTAACCTGAGAAATGTGGTCTGAAAATACATAGAGGAGACCCAGTCTACCTGTCCAGGGCTTTGATGTATCTTCCAGGAAATGTATGACTACACAGGCGAGAATATATTAGGTTGAAAATACACCATACGGCCAAAATATGGTGGAAAACCTCACAATGATGGTGTTTTCAGTGGGGGAAAGCTAATGCTAAAGCATACAAAGACATTTTAGACAACTGTGATAAAAGTTTGGGGAACGTCTTTTTCTGTTTCAGTGTGCCTAGGCATGACCTGCACACAAAGCCAGCTTCATAAAGACATGGTTTGATGAATCTTGTGTGGAGGAACTCAAGTGGCCACACAAAGTTTTGACCTCAACCCTCTTCTCTTCCAACATCAGTGCCTGACCTCACAAATGCTCTTTTGGCTGAATGGACACAAATTCCTACAGACAGACTCCAAAATCTTGAGGAAAGCCTTCTCAGAATAGTGGAGGCTGTGATAACTGCACAGGGGGCATAAGATTCATATTAATGGCCATGGTTTTGGAACAGAATGTCCAACAAGATCATGTAGGTGTGATAGTCAGGTGTCCACAAACGTTTGACCATAAAGTCTAACTTAGTAGACTAACAGCACTTAATTTATGATTTTATAGGCCTAAGATTCCCAACTCCACCCACTTGTGTGCAATGTTATTGTGCATGGCCCTTATCTACAGAACATAATACTTGCTGAGTCCTGTAGATCTAAAGTATATATTTGGTCTACAGATCTGTGAGAGATGATTTATGTTGCACTATAAGGAACATAAAAGATTAAGTTTGAAGACCTTACCCAACCAGTACTCTCCATCCACTCTTCCAAACCCAGCTTTGTACTCTTTCAAACCTCTGTAAAAGTTCACCTTTCCATCAAACCTCTTCTGGAAGACCTGTAAATACAGAATTCCCATGTTAAAGGACAGCCAGGTGTTTGTGAAGCCAAAAACTTATTATTTTTTTTCTGATAGACTTGGAAAGGTTTAGAGCTCATCCTGTGCCTTTCCCGTTATTCACGGCTCCTAGAAAGATTTCCCCTCACTTCCTGTCTGGCTGACAATCGTTTCACCATACAGGAAATGAGGGAAAAACAAGCCTTCCTATACTCCACTAAGGAACATTATTTTTATTTCTGACTGTGCTGCTGTAGGAGAACTCACCTTACTTCCTGTATAGTAAATTGTAATCAGCAGAACAGGAAGTGAGTTTTACTCCTTCTCTATTCTATAACAAAAAAAAAACAAAAAAGTTTTGGCTGCAGACGCACTGGTTCTGTTGAAATTTTATTGGCACACTCTCTTTCTCCCTGATCCAGCGCAGGTTCTCCCCTCCAGCCCACAGCCGCCATCACTTCCAGGTTTCCCAGGTCTCCTGTTCTGTACAGCTTTAAACTGTGAAGTGCAAGTGGCTCAATGTTTGAGCAAAGTATCACTATGCCTAAGCTGAGCTCCCCCCTGCTAAAATCTTATCTGTGCTCTTCTTACCTGCCCTCAGTGATCTGTGTCCTCCAAGCCTCCCTTGCTGCCAGTGTCAACAAATACATTGGCTCCTTATGTATATTCCCAGTGACCCCAGAGTCTCCTGTGTCATCCAGTGACCACTGAGCATCTTTTGCTCGCCAGTGATTCCTATGCACCCCCACGACCCCAGTGCACCCCACAGCATCCTGTGATTATCCTGTGACTCCAGGTGTGTCCATGAAGCATCAGCTTTACTCCTCTAATCCCCTTGCCTCTCTCTCTCTTTGTGGATATGGACCTCAGTATGTGACATTTATCACTTGATCCTCTCATGTTTTTACCTTTTCAGGAATATAACATTATAACAATAATTAGCAAAATCTTAACACATTTCATGGTGGTTGGATGAAGCTAACATATGGATAACCATAAGCATTTTCAACATTGTAAAACAAGTCCAGTTGAGTGTGAAGAACCACTACTAGCTATACCATGACCGGGATAAATGAGAACCTTCACATAGATTTCAGAGTAGTTGGGAGGATGATAATGGTTAGGATCAGGAATGGGTGATTGAGTACTTACAGTCCAGGGTCCATCTTTTCCAGTCATATCACAGTACACAGGTACGGGGGTGGGGAGTCCCCCGGGGTAGATGAGATATACTCCATCTGTCTTCAGACCTTGAGCCCACACATCGGAGCAGTCATGCGGGTGACAGCTATCAGAACAAATATTAACTGGAAACAGAAGAATCATGAAGAATTGAAGTGGACTTCAAACGGAACTCAAGAAGTGAAGACTTGCTGTGTTATATGGAGCATTAGAAACATTTATTGTGCCTGAGCAGAACCCGGAAACATCTTCCTGAAAGCAGAAAGCTGGTTTGTCATTTTTGGCTTTACATACATTTCACATAATATCCCCCCTGAGATACTGTAGGGGCTTCAATAAAAATTATGAAATGTAATAGGAAAACAAAAGTTTTGGCTGGATTTTAAAACGTAACAAGCAAAGACAAGAAATGATGGTGGGTGTCGTTTTTTTCGGAGATCATTTAGTCTAATTAATATTTGAAGGAAGCGAATGTTTCAAGGAGGCTACTAGCAAATGTAACAAAGACCACATCATAAATATCTAGTTTCTCATACTGTTATCTTGGTTCCTTGGCACCTCCTGGGCAGCATGACAGGCTCTGTGTATAACGTGGAACAGAGTGAAGGAGGTGAGAGAGATCCACATCTTCTACCTGCTGAGAAAAGACATGCTTAGTATTTTCTTACCCAGAGTCTGATAGCAAACTACAAGTCTCAGCAGCCTCTGACTTTTTCCCTTGCACACCTAAGGTCCATATTGCAAAAAATATTCTACATCCTATAGCTATTGTGAAAACAGAACTCCGGAGTTCCGGAGTTGAGAGGGACAGCTAGCTCTGCTCTGCTTGGGTTGTCACCGAGTGTCAGCGGGTCAGCCACCTATAGCAGCCAAGAGCCAAGTGTAGAGACATGAGCTGCTGACTTGAGTCCATTGTAATGACAGTAACAATTAACAGGAATAACTGTACATACTCACCAACCACACAGCACAAAGTTCCTTTTCTCAACTTACACGAGACTCTGCGAGTCAGATGGTATGTTGGGTTGTGTCCTGGTTCTGGGTCTGGACAGTTGCTGTGCTAACACACTTTATATACTGTATACAGTGTGATCCTCTATGTCACAATAGGACTATTGTGTTGGGACACCACACCTTGAGAAAACGCATCCTTTCTCCGGGTACATGACTTTCCTGTTACATCCGTGTTACATCCGTGTCCTGTTTAATCTGATGTGCATATGAAAGGACAAAAATTAGATATATACAATTACTAAAATTAAAAATGTAATTTACTGATCAACAATGGTATTCCGCATGCCAACTAGACCACAGAGAGAAGCACCAGAATGCAAGAAACATCATACAAATTGCCGGCCCAATGGTGTGTTACTCCCAGTAAGCTACGTAGACCAGGGGCGCCCACAATTTTTCGTCTGGAGATCTACTTTTCTAATGACGAGCTCAATGAGATCCACCAATGAAAAAACACCCGTATTCGGGGGCGGGAGGGGGCGTGGCGGTGCATTGAAGTCAACTGGCCCTCTCTTCTCTCTCTCCTCGCGCTCTCTTTCTCCTGTTTCTATCTGCTGTCTCTTCTCTCACTTTCTCTGCTGTCTCTCTCCTGTCTGTCTCTTCTTACCTCCACTGCAGCAGCTTCCCAAGTCTCCTCTCTCCTTCCCATCTGCGGCGTCTGACCCATTCAGCCGCATGAGCACCGCGGGAGGACAGGACACAGGTCAGTGAGCCGATCGCGATCTACCAGTGTTCGCTTTGCGATCTACCTAATGGGCACCCCTGACGTAGACTATATCCTTCTGCTTCAACTTTGTGCTGGAAATGCTCCAATGAGAAAGGAACTGGTGGGAATGCAATGGAAATAAATCTTTCCAGGGATTCATTCGCAGAAACATTGTGAACATTTCAGGTAATACTGTTACACTAACCCCAGAACGTTGTCTCCTACATTTAAGAGACCAACTCACCAAAATATAAGAATTTTCCTTCTCCACTCCTGATAAATTCCACAAAGGTCCCAATCCACTTTCAATGGAAATCCTAGCCCCCGCCCTACTGGAAAGGGTCAACAAAACCAACTCTTTTTGCAAGATGGAAGAGGAAAGAAACGGACACCATGACAAACTTTCTGTCTACCTGATTGGCTTGGGCACTCTGCTTTTGTGTTCAAATACAAATCATTCATTGGATGCTACTGATGCCCTGACTATCATCTTCTCCTCCGTCCATTACCGCGATCTTACACCACAGACCCCACAGATGAGCCCGTAAGCAACATGCTCATGAACCTACCACCAGACACGTCCCCCATCTACCTAAATTCCCTTTCCTCTGACACTTTCTACCCCTCCTTTTTGCTTTCTATCTTACACTTCACTATCTTATTCTTCCTAACATACATTTTTTCATCTAACAGCGTTGTCACCCTATAACAGGAAGTGCCTGGACAAGGACCCTCATGGCGGGATCACCGGGGATTATTTATCAATGACAATGGAAGACTTAAAAATATTACAAATGACTTCTGAAGTGTCATTAACATGTTAAATCTTGTATGAGATTTCACGATTGGGTCTACATTAGTTATACTTTACATCCTTTCACTGTCTACCCATCACAGAGCTGCCACTCCCACTGTAAGACTGATTACAACTATCAGCTGGCGTGGGGCATTGAAGACACTTTAGATATGGCTGAACTGCAAAATGGATTCACAGCTTGAATTGAAGTGAATTCAGTGCAGTTTGTGTGTTGCTGGTCTTGTATAAATTCACCTTTTTTCCACTTGGGAAGAAATAGAAATATCCGGTACTTCTCGGTATGGGTAGCAGATGACTCCAATCCCCTTATTGTAACAGGACAGCTCTGGTGCTTGGTGATTGGCCGCTGTGCCCTGGGGGTGGGGAAAGAGTCGTCAGACACGTGTAAGCTCCAATTGGTGGAGTTGTTAGTCAATAAACATGAATGGCAGTCATGTGATTTATTGATTGATTTATTGATTGATTTATACAAGTATCTGGATTGTACTGATACAGATTCTACTGTTACAATGATGACACAAGCGGCACCATCTTAAAATCTTTGTACAGACAGAACTGTCTTCAGACTGCCGGCACAGATGGCGCTATCTTCATCACCGTCTTCTTAAAGGAGTAGTAGGCTCCTTTATTAGTGCTCCAGACCACACCAGTAGCGTACTCCGTGGTGACACCATTTTGATATTTCCCATTTAGGTTGGAGCCGTGGCAATCGCTGTACCAGAATGCACCGTGAAACGTTTCTGCACAATTGCTGCTCCATATATCTCTGTCGTTGTCATATGTGGAAAAATTCATGCCAGCTTGACCGGTCAGTGAATCTCCTGCAGGCAGAAAGACAACATTTAAAAAACAGATTTAAAGGGGCGGAGTGTTCCGTTCTCAAATCAAGTCAATTCCAGGTGATCATGTGATGAAAAAATGTGTAAAACTTCCCTTGATTGAAAATAACAGGTCAAGATGGTCAGCAGATACACAGACACAGGGAAGCCCATTGAATGGTTTTCTGCAGCCCAGTCGAGCTCTATGTGTGGTGCGCTGTGGTGCAATTCATTAAGAATGGCAGCCCAATGCATTGTACAGTAGAGGCCGACACACAACACACATACTGGCACATTGTGGTGTGCTGAGTTGTGAAACCAGCCATGAGCATTTCCCTGTCCGTTACAGTGCTTTGACAGCCCATTCATAATAAACGGGCTGTTCTATAACAACACACGTTAATACTCCATGTAACGTGTGTTAACACATATTCACTAGACATGTGCAGCGGCTAAAAATTTGTTTCGCTTCGTTTAGTTTCGTATTTCGTTTATTTCGTATTTCGTAATTCGGACTATATATGTGTTTCGTTTTGGGAATCGGATTCGTATTCGGATCTGATTCGGAATTCCTCTCGGATTTGGAATTCGGATCCGGAATTCAGATTCGGATTTCAGAATTCGGACGAATTCCCTTCTACCTGTTCAGGGCTTTGATGTATCTTCCAGGAAATGTATGACTACACAGGCGAGAATATATTAGGTTGAAAATACACCATACGGCCAAAATAAGGTAGAAAACCTCACAATGATGGGGTTTTCAGTGGGGGAAAGCTAATGCTAAAGCATACAAAGACATTTTAGACAACTGTGATAAAAGTTTGGGGGATGTCTTTTTCTGTTTCAGTGTGCCTAGGCATAACCTGCACACAAAGCCAGCTTCATAAAGACATGATTTGATGAATCTTGTGTGGAGGAACTCAAGTGGCCACACAAAGTTTTGACCTCAACCCTCTTCTCTTCCAACATCAGTGCCTGACCTCACAAATGCTCTTTTGGCTGAATGGACACAAATTCCTACAGACAGACTCCAAAATCTTGAGGAAAGCCTTCTCAGAATAGTGGAGGCTGTGATAACTGCACGGGGGGCATAAGATTCATATTAATGGCCATGGTTTTGGAACAGAATGTCCAACAAGATCATGTAGGTGTGATAGTCAGGTGTCCACAAACGTTTGAC
Organism: Nanorana parkeri; assembly: GCF_000935625.1. Classification (NCBI taxonomy): domain Eukaryota; kingdom Metazoa; phylum Chordata; class Amphibia; order Anura; family Dicroglossidae; genus Nanorana; species Nanorana parkeri. The sequence goes on along the minus strand of NW_017308363.1, from coordinate 58,938 downwards.
CATAAAGTCTAACTTAGTAGACTAACAGCACTTAATTTATGATTTTATAAGATTCCCAACTCCACCCACTTGTGTGCAATGTTATTGTGCATGGCCCTTATCTACAGAACATAATACTTGCTGAGTCCTGTAGATCTAAAGTATATATTTGGTCTACAGATCTGTGAGAGATGATTTATGTTGCACTATAAGGAACATAAAAGATTAAGTTTGAAGACCTTACCCAACCAGTACTCTCCATCCACTCTTCCAAACCCAGCTTTGTACTCTTTCAAACCTCTGTAAAAGTTCACCTTTCCATCAAACCTCTTCTGGAAGACCTGTAAATACAGAATTCTCATGTTAAAGGACAGCCAGGCATTTGTGAAGCCAAAAACTTTTTTTTTCTGTTTCTGATAGACTTGGAAAGCTTTAGAACTTCCCGGCCTTTTGGCTAAGATCAAGTGTAGTATCTGTTCTTATCAGTTCTGGAGGGGAAAGGCATGGACCGTCCTTGGGACGGACGGTTGCCTAGTACTCTCAGGAGTGAAGGTAGGTGCTTGTGGCGACTCCCTTTTAGAGGAGGGGGGAGTTTCCTCGGCACTATTGCCTACTGACTGAATAAGATGCGAAGCTTGGTCGAGGCTGGAGGGTTCGGGGGCGGCAGAAGCCCGTGGTGTTGTGCCCCCTGGGGGTGGCGTCCCAGGGGTGCGCAGAAAGTCACTTGGGTATGGGACCCCACATGACTCACTGTGCACTTGGTCACACACCACATTGCATATTTTCTGCACTTCGCCTCCAAGACAGGCCTTATGGCTAGTCTGGGGCAATATTTTTGCACTCCGGCCCCTAAGGCCTGTCAGCGTGGTGCACTGGCACTTTAGATTATTTAAGCACTCCATGCACGATTGGCACTTTTTTATTTTCTTATTTTGACCCACAGATGCGAAAGGTGCAGGTTTCTTCGGGGCCTATTCCTGACGCTGGGAGGAGATTCTGTGCCTCGAACGGGGTTCTCTGTCTCCTCCCACCCAGGAGGGGGGTCTCTCTTCGGGAGAGCCCCCCTGCCTAGTACTGTGAGGGACCTGTTTCGGCAGGTCCCCGAAGGATATGGGTCCACCGGCCTTCGGGTTGGTGGACCACCAGTCTCAACCCCTGTCAGGAGCCTTGCGCCCCGGGGGGTCGGGAAAGTAGGTCCCTTCTTTGGAAGGACCTTGCACCCTTGTGCACGTTTTTTGTGTGCTGTGATTTCACGGTTCACTTTTTTTGTTCACAGGGGGAAGTTTTGATGCACGTCCACGGGCTTCGAAAAAACAAAAACAAAAAAAAAGAACTCATCCTGTGTCTTTCCCGTTATTCACGGCTCCTAGAAAGATTTTCCCTCACTTCCGGTCTGGCTGACAATTGTTTCACCATACAGGAAATGAGGGAAAATCTAGCCTTTGTCTACTCCACTAAAGAACATTATTTTTATTTCGAACTGTGCTGCTGTTGGAGAGCTCACCTTACTTCCTGTATAGTAAATTGTGGTCAGAACAGAAAGTGAGTTTTACCATTCTATTAAAAAAACATCCAGAGCC
>NW_017308363.1:24224-57295 GCF_000935625.1 Nanorana parkeri | reverse complement strand
AGATGCACTGATTCAGTTGAAATTTTAATTTTGTCACACTCTCTTTCTCCCTGATCCAGCACAGGGAGCCCCCTCCAGCCTACAGCCTCCATCACTTCCAGGTTTCCCAGGTCTCCTGTTCTGTACAGCTTTAAATAGTGAAGTGCAAGTAACTCAATGTTTGAGCAAAGGATCACTATGCCTAAGCTGAGCTCCCCCCTGCTAAAATCTTATCTGTGCTCTTCTTTCCTGGCCTCCATGATCTGTGTCCACCAAGCCTCCCTTGCTGCCAGTGTCAACAAATACATTGGCTCCTTATGTGTATTCCCAGTGACCCCAGAGTCTCCTGTGTTACCCAGTCACCACTGAGCATCTTTTGCTCGCCAGTGATTCCTATGCACCCCCACGACCCCAGTGCACCCCACAGCATCCTGTGATATCCTGTGACTCCAGTGCACACCTGTGTGTCCATGAAGCTTCAGCTGTACTCCTCTAATCCCCTTGAATTTCTCTCTCTTTGTGGATATGGACCTCAGTATGTGACATTTATCACTTGATCCTCTCATGTTTTTACCTTTTCAGGAATATAACATTATAACAATAATTAGCAAAATCTTAACACATTTCATGGTGGTTGGATGAAGCTAACATATGGATAACCATAAGCATTTTCAACATTGTAAAACAAGTCCAGTTGAGTGTGAAGAACCACTACTAGCTATACCATGACCGGGATAAATGAGAACCTTCACATAGATTTCAGAGTAGTGGAGAGGATGATAATGGTTAGGATCAGAGTTGGTTGATTGAGTACTTACAGTCCAGGTTCCATCTTTTCCAGTCATATCACAGTACACAGGTACGGGTGTGGAGAGTCCCCCGGGGTAGATGAGATATACTCCATCTGTCTTCAGACCTTGAGCCCACACATCGGAGCAGTCATGCGGGTGACAGCTATCAGAACAAATATTAACTGGAAACAGAAGAATCATGAAGAATTGAAGTGGACTTCAAACGGAACTCAAGAAGTGAAGACTTGCTGTGTTATATGGAGCATTAGTAACATTTATTGTGCCTGAGCAGAAACATCTTCCTGAAAGCAGAAAGCTCAACCTGGTTTGTCATTTTTGGCTTTACATACATTTCACATAATATCCCCCCTGAGATACTGTGGGGGCTTCAGCTATAATTATGAAATGGAATAGGAAAACAAAAGTTTGGGCTGGATTTTAAAACGTAACAAGCAAAGACAGGAAATGATGGTGGGTGTTAGGTTTTTCAGAGATCATTTAGTCTAATTAATATTTGAAGATAGTGAAGAGACCAAATCATAAATATCTAGTTTCTCGTACTGTTATCTTGGTTCCTTGGCACCTCCTGGGCAGCATGACAGGCTCTGTGTATAATGAGGAACAGAGTGAAGGAGGTGAGAGAGATCCACATCTTCCACCTGCTGAGAAAAGACATGATTAGTAATTTCTTACCCAGAGTCTGATAGCAGACTACAAGTCTCAGCAGTCTCTGACCTTTGCTTTCCAAAAAATTGAGGCTTTGCACACCTAAGGGCCCTATTTCAAAAAATATTCTACATCCTATAGCTATTGTGAAAAAATACTCCGGAGTTGAGAGGGACAGCTAGCTCTGCTCTGCTTGGGTTGTCACCGAGTGTCAGCGGGTCAGCCACCTATAGCAGCCAAGAGCCAAGTGGGCAGACATGAGCTGCTGACTTGAGTCCATTGTAATGACAGTAAAAATGAACAGGAATAACTGTACATACTCACCAACCACACAGCACAAAGTTCCTTTTCTCAACTTACATGAGACTCTGTGAGTGAGATGGTATGTTGTGTTGTGTCCTGGTTCTGGGTCTGGACAGTTGCTGTGCTAACACACTTTATATATACAGTGTGATCCTGTATGTCACAATAGGACTATTGTGTTGGGACACCACACCTTCAGAAAACGCATCCTTTCTCCGGATACATGACTTGGCTATTACATCCGTGTTACATCCGTGTCCTGTTTACTCTGATGTGCATATGAAAGGACAAAAATTAGATTTACAATTAATAAAATAATAAAAAAATTATTTAACGATCAGCAATGGTATTCCGCATGCCAACTAGACCACAGAGTAGCACCAGAATGCAAGAAACATCATACAAATTGCCGGCCCAATGGTGTGTAGACTACGTAGACTATATCCTTCTGCTTCAGCTTTGTGCTGGAAATGCTCCAATGAGAAAGGAACTGGTGGGAATGCAATGGGAATAAATCTTTTCAGGGATTCATTCACAGAAACATTGGCCAACATTTCAGGCAATCCTATTACACTAATCCCAGAACTTTGTCTCCTACATTTAAGAGACCAACTCAATGAAATATAAGAATTTTCCTACTCCACTCCTGATAAATTCCACAAATGTCCCAATCTTTCAATGGAAACTCTAGCCCCCGCCCTACTGGAAAAGGTCAACAAAACCAACTCTTTTCGCAAGATGGAAGAGGATAGAAACGGACACAATGACAAACTTTCTGTCTACTTGATTGGCTTGGGCACAACTATTTGTGTTCAAATACAAATCATTCATAGGATCCTGCTGATGCCCTGACTATCATCTTCACCTCCGTCCATTATCGCCATCTCCCACCACAGCCCCCACAGATGAGCCTGTGAGCAACATGCTAATGAACCTACCCCAGACACGTCCCCCTTCTACCTACATTCTCTTTCCTCTGACACTTTCTACCCCTTCTTTTTGCTTTATATCTTACTCTTCACTATCTTATTCTTTTTCATTTGCTAGATATTAGTCATCTGGAGCCGCCCAGCCACCTCACATCTGATTGAGGAGTTTTTGTGCTCTATTTGAGAATCACAAGCCCAGAGTGTTTTTCGTGCTGCCTTGCCCCCGGCCGACTCGTGTCTTGTTGCTTTGCCTGTTTCTGCTGTTGCTGACCACTGCTTTGGAATGCAGATTTCTCCTTCTGAATGCTGCCTTCCCAGAACCTCACATTGGATAATAGATTACTTTATTTTAACTCTGCCTCCCCTGAACCTTGCTTTGGATAATGCATTACTCTCACTAAACACCGCCTGTCCCGAACCTTGCCTTGGATTATGGATTACCAACCTTCTCCGCATCATCTACCACCCTTACTTGAACTCTCCCGCTGATGGTCCTGGCAGCTGTGAATATAGTGCTCAAGTCATCGAGGCATCCAAGTACAGGAAAGCATACTAGACTTAAGGGAAAGGTGGCTGCTATAGGTAAAGCCATGTCATCACACTATTTTTGCAGAGCAGGATGCACACCACTTCCCTTACACCTTCCCTTCCAGATTTTGACATTTTACACATGTGATCTCACTCCGGATCATCCACCCATCCTCCCACCTAAAGACCGTCTTGTTGCACCTCACCCCCATAACCCCCCAAACGCACATACATCTCTCCCACTTTTCCTTCCCCCGGCACCCTCTTGAGCACTTCCCTAACCCCACTTTCGCCTATTCCCCCTTTGTTCTTGCAGCCTATCCCCTCACATAAACGTTTTCCTTGACATCACCACACCCCCCACACACCCATTAGAAGTTATGAGAGTTTATATACAAAAAAAAAAAAAAGACAATGGACGCCTCGTATTATTGTTACCAATTTGGACAGCAAACCTCTTAGAATACACAGAATAATGATGTTATGGAAAAATAGAAGACAATCATGGAAGAATGTAATATATTGTCCCACCAAGCCCCGGACAAGCAATGTATATACACGGCTGTGTTTGTACTTGTGTCATGTCCCAAATAAAGAATTAAACTCTAAAACTTTTCTCAATAATCCATATCCATATGCATCCGGATCAAAGAAATAAACATTGAACATCAAAATATCTCTTTATCTCTGATGCCCAATGGCAGGCTGCCATCAGGATATTGTACGCTGGCTCTAGTTCTCATGTTCTGACCACTGCGTATTACAACAGAAAATTCTGCATAGGTGGTACCATACACCATATAAACTAGCAAAATTTGGCAAGGGTCACTCACCATTGTGTTGGAGACACTGCAACGAGATTGGCTCATTGAGCCATGTTTTCTGGAATTGTAAGCCTGTTAGATCCTTTTGGAGCCATATCTTCAAGCTAATGTCAGAACTTGCTAGGAGCACGGTAGCCCCTACGGCAGTCTCAGCCTTGCTACATTTGTCCATAGAGGTTCTCCCGCCCCGAGCTACAACAGTCCTCTTGCATCTCCTCATAGCAGCTAAGACGCTGATTGCCCAACATTGGAGAGACCCCTCCCTACCAAATTACAATGATGTCATCCATAGGTTGAACCTCTAATGTGCCTAGGAACGTATGTTTGCTTTAAAAAGTGCTAAATTTGAATCCTACCTTACAGCATGGGAGTGCTGGATTAAACACCCTATGTATAAAACTTTAAAATGTTGACTATTTTCATGTATATCGTGCACACTATTCTCCCTGTACATGTAATCATACCTGTCTTTTCTTTTCGGTTGCTTGTTATTTATTGTCTGCTGTCTTTTTTGTTGACAAAAACCTAATAAAATAATTGAAGCAGAAAATATCTCTTTAGATTTTTTTGTGCAAACACTTACAGTCATTGTGTTTCTAAACAGTTGGTACCAACTGTCTGAGCTCCACTTCCCTGAACTTCCCGTCCAGTACAAGATCACAAGGGAGAGATCAGTCTCCAACAGCCATCCATTTACTAGACTAGAGAAGGGAGGAGGAAGAAGCAGGGGATAGACTTGTCCATCTATACCTGTGTGTTTGTGGAGACACACAGCTTACTAGCATGCGTGTCTTACTACTACTTACTGCTACTATGCAAAGGTGGCTTCATGGGACCCAGCAAGAGAAAGGAGCCACCCAGAAATAGGATAGGATCAGGGCCAGTGCTCAGGGGACCACCTGATTCTGCAGCAAACTAAAACTAAACATCAAGGACAGGGGCGTAACTAGTGACCTCAGGGCCCCTGGTGCATGAATCCATGCAGGGCCCCCCGAAGAAAAAGATTAAAACACAAAACGTACAAACAGCGCTCTTGTAATGGTAATAAGGGGGTGAACAGTGTATGACCCTAGATCGTGTGCAGCCCTGAAACCCAGGAGGAGTGCCTGTGTATCTGCAAACTTGAAACAAAAAAACCCAAAAGGGCGCAACACTGGGTGGGCTAACTGACCGGGTCGGGAGACCCAGGAAAAATGACAGGAAAATAGTGTGACAATGGGTGCACTGGGCGAAAAACCAATGGATAGCTGAGGAAAAAGAATAAGCACTTACATTTTAATTCACGGGACCAGAGGATGGACGGCCGGTGCAAAGGATCATCCGTGGTGTCTACCTGGAATTGGTGAGCCAGGGGATGTGCATCCACACGGGGAGAGGAGGCTGTGGGCGAGGAAGAAAAGGGGGGGAAAAGAGCAACCACAGGAATGGGGACTCAGTCCGTGGCCCGCTGTGTGAGTCCGTGTGGATGCACATCCCCTGGCTCACCAATTCCAGGTAGACACCGCGGATGACCCGATCCTTTGCACCGGCCGTCCATCCTCTGGTCCCATGAATTAAAATGTAAGTGTTTATTCTTTTTCCTCAGCTATCCATTGGTTTTTCGCCCAGTGCACCCATTGTCACACTATTTTCCTGTCATTTTTCCTGGGTCTCCCGACCCGGTCAGTTAGCCCACCCAGTGTTGCGCCCTTTTGGGTTTTTTTGTTTCAAGTTCGAAGAAAAAGATTAGATACTTTAAAGAAAAAAAAAGATTTTAGACAAAAAAAATTCAAACCAAACCCCGTCCTCTTCCATGTCCCCAGCTTCCCCACTTCTCGTCCCCAGCTTTCAGCTCCCTGACCCCACACTCTCCTTTCACAGGTCCCCTTCATAATCTAAGCTCCCCATAACTCCCTCTTCGTGTCAGCAGCACGCCTCTGACACCCAGATGTTGGAGCTTTCCATAGAACACACGCAGTTCTGTGTGATGAGGGGGCGGGGATAACCCGCTTCCCACTCATTGGCTGCTGCGCCGTCTCTATCATTCTTCACGCTGCGCCCGGAACAAGGCGAGGTGAGCAGCGTGAATCATGCAGGGCCCAGGACAGGAGGAAGAGGTCGCGGTACTGATGTTAGCGGTTACTATGGGCTCCATCCTCCTGTCCTGGGCCCCCTCTAAGTGGCGGAACTCCAGTGCCCGGTCGCAGCTGTGACCTCTGCGACCCTGGTAGTTCCGCCACTGATCAAGGAGCAGCATCCATTGTAAGTGATTTCATCAGCATGTGAAATAGATTAAAAAAAACCTCTTGACTTTAATATCACTTTAAATAAAAGGCAGAGCTTGATCAAACAATTGTTTTGTTGCTGTACACTGTATACATTGTGACATGTCGGGAATCTATTGCAGACTTACTGAAAGTTCCACATTATGGTTTCCCAACCCAGCTATTGGGACACTCGTAGTACGACATTTTGCCGTTAAATTGACTTCCTCAAAAACAATAATGGAAATGCGGAACGTGGAACTTGTGACCTTTCTCGTTGTTTACTTTGTGTTGTTCAATCTGAAGTTGCTCTCTATTTCATCTATGCCCGGTCAAATCTTATTGTCCTGACCAGAACATTATTTGCACTATGTTAAGACAATCAAATGTAAATTATTTAAAGCTGCACTGCCAGAAAATTACAGGTGAGATACACATATAGGAGCTGCTGTACCTGTCGCAGGAGTGGCCCACTGGACCTAAGTTAAAGCCAAACTTTGGAATACATTATTACTTAGTGATATAGTCCTCCAGACAATTATAAAAATACAAGTGTGGAGTGTGTGTGGAGACTGGAGTTGGGTTTTATACCAGTCAGGGTGCCCTCTATACTGGCGTGGAACCTCTAGCTATGCTTTAAGGGATAGCCAATGAGAGCAGGTAGGCTTCCTGAAGAAGTGTAGACTGACAGCCGGTTCATTGTAGAGTAAAACATCATGGAACAGGTTAGACCTGGGTGTCAGAGCTGTGGAGTAGGAACCACACTGGAAGAGGGAATGGAGAGGAGACCTGGGAGTATCAGGATACAAACCAGAAGTCAGGGCAGGAGGCGTACATGGATAACCGGGAACAAGTGAGAGGTCATTGCAGGAGGTGGACATGGATAACCAGGAACAAGTCAGAGGTTAAGGCAAGAGGTGGTCATGGATAACTAGAAACAAGTCAATGGTCAGGGCAGGAGGCACACATGGATAACCAGGAACAAGTCAATGGTCAGGGAAGGAGGTGGTCATGGAAAGCTAGGAACAAGTCAGAGGTCAGGGCAGGAGGCAGACATGGATAACCAGGAACAAGTCAAAGGTTAGGGCAAGAGGTGGTCATGGATAGCTAGGAACAAGTCAATGGTCAGGGCAGGAGGCAGACATGGATAACCAGGAAAAAATAATTGGTCCGGACACAAGGTGGACATGGATAACCAGGAACTAGCTAGAGAAGGAAATCAGAAAGTAGCAGGCTGGATAGCAGGGAGGCTTACTAGGGACTTAGCAGCTAACTTGGAAAAGTGCTGCTCGGGCAGTGAGCTGGAAGCTGCATTGAGTTTAAATAGGCAATAGGAGGAGGCCACTCTGATTGGATGCGGCCTCAACACTCAGAGTAAAATCCAGAAATATATACAGCCATGCACCATAGGGGCAGATGCAGCACTAAATTGAGTAAGGTAAGTAGTACTGACCAGCGGTTAACTTGGTCACTGACCTGACCCCCTACCTGTGATTGGTTACGGAGGAAGTACCACCACAATGAAGAAGACTTCATTCTGCTCGCTCTGCTTTCTCGTCTTGTTAGCAGATTCTATTGCCAGCTCTCTGCCTGGACCGCTATCTCACAAACTCAGCCCTGCTGTGCAGGTGGTTACAGTAAGGCAATATAAATCTTAAAGACATATACTAGCTAAAGATCTTTATAAAAGGAATAATCCTCTTATGGTTCAACTTTAAGGAGACCTAAATTCATAGTGTAGGTCCATTTTAAACAGTTTTGTAGCCACAAAAGAGGTAAAAGGGTGGGTATAGGTATTAAATATGTATAAAGGTATCTGTGTGCTGTAACCAGCAAACGGCAAGGTGCTACGGTTCGAGGTCCCAATTTACACCTACGCATCAAGACCCTGATGCAAACAGAGTTTCCAGTTGTGACAGAGTAGTGGGGTGCTCATTTATTCACCATGCTGAGGCCTCTTTCATCCACAACTCTCTGGGTTACTGGAGTATAAATTCCTCAGCTTCCCTCCCTTAGCAGCTCAGAGAGGCCAAACCCGATGAGACAGTGGTATGAATTGTTGGGTAGGAGGGGGCTTTTCAAGTCAACTTGTTGCTTTGCCTTGCAAGATCTAAGGACAGGTTTACTTTAAAATGTCTAAAAAGAAAAACGATAGACCACTCTTGTGTATAAATGGGGTTTATTTTCCTTTTAATAAGAAGGTAATGCTGTGCAAATCTTTTTGTTGTTGTTGTACCTGTACCTTAAGTACAAATTTTGGGAGAAAATACTTTTATGTGGCAGCGATAATAACTAGACACTGAGGACAGGAGGGATGAATGCATGCAGAGGGTATTACTAAAACAATACTTTAAGACATAGAATACTGTTAAGTGGAACTTCACCTCAGTCCTAAACTCTAGAGTAAGAGCTATTTCTGTGTAGATCTGGGTGGCACGAGATGAGTACAACCAAAGCTCACCAGACAGACAAGCAATATTTTAACATGGAAGGCCACAATGCTAATTATGGCAACACTGCGATATTGCAACAAGAGATGGCGCAGTGATGTTGCATCCAATGTTCACCAGACAGGCAAACAATATTTTAACATTAAAGTCTACATTGGTATTACCAGCAACATGGAGATATTTCAACGCTGGGCGGTACATTGATGGTACCATCAGAGCTCCCCAGACAAACAATATTTTAACATGGAAGGCTCCAACAACACTGGAATATTACAACGAGGGATGGTACAGTGATATTGGCCCCACCACTTACCAGACAGACAAACAATATTTAAATTGGAAGGCTCCAATGGTGGTAGCAGCAACACTGCAATATTGGAACTATGATTGGTACATTGATGGTACTCTCAGTGCTCATTAGACGGACAAACAATATTTAAACTGGAAGGCTCCAATGGTGGCAGCAGCAGCATTGCAGTATTGGAAATATGGTTGGCAGATTGATGGTACTCATAGTGCTCACTAGATAGGCAAACAACATTTTAACATGAAAGGCTCCAATAATGGTACCACCAACAATGCAATATCGCAGAAACCAAAATCATTTTGAAAACCCAAGTTTGGGAATCATCAGCCTAGACATAATGGATGCCCATTAGAGATGAGCGGATTGATCCACCCAAACCAAAATTTGGTTTGCATCAAACAGATTTGGAGATATTCTGTTTGATCTGCGGGACAGATCAGTTTGTTCTTCCTCATTTCAAGTAAATAAACGGGTAAAGTGACCATTTTGGAAGCTTATCATTTTGCTTCTGCTAGAGGACAACCTGCACTGAACCATAGATCTTCTGCCTTTTACTTGCCTTGAGGTTTCTAACCACTTCTGCTATGAGGAATATAGCAGGCTAAGCTTAAGAATCAAGGTGAAGTTCCATCATCACAATCTTTTTTGAGATACAAAGTCTCAAGTCATGGGAAATACTAGTTTTTGGGTAAAGGTCAAAGGCTAAATATCTCATGGGATGGTTTATGGTTGCCTGTGTTTGGAGGACAATAAGATAAAACACATAGGAAGACATAGGCCATACAGGCAATTGACATCACAGGTCTTGGACCAAACAGAAGGTCATCACACACGACGTATCTTCATCTCAGTGGACTTCAGGGAATAATAGAGACCTCGCCACTGAGACCAGATGACTCCACTGCCATAGGACAGGTGGGCCCCTCGCAGGTATGGCCCATTCAAGTTAGCCAGGTGGCAAGCTCGGTACCAGAACCCTCCAGCTGAGAGGGAGGCGCAGTTCTGCAGGTAGATATCACGGTCATTGTCGTATGTAGAGAACTTCATTCCATTGTGGTAAGTGAGAGAATCCCCTGCGGGAAAACAGCATGTCTTGAATACAAAATCTAGTAATTAGTGTGAATAGCCATTAATAGGTTGGTGTTTTTTTCTAATGAAAGAAAAGGACAGATAAGAGGAAAGGAGAAGAGTAGAGAGGAACAAAGAAAGAAAAGAAGAGTGGAGGAGATGTGAAATAAAAAAGAGGGGAGGGAGAAGGAAAGGATAAGCGGAAGCGATCGGAAAGAAGAAGAAATGAGAGGAGGGGAGAAAGGTTAGTAGAGAAGAGAGAAGAGGTGATTAAAAATAAAGCAGAGGAGAGAAGAAATAAGAAATGATATAAGAGTGGAGGTGGGGAGAGATGAGTGGAGGAGAAAGAAGAGAAGAGAGGGGGCGGAGAGGCTAGAGAGAAAAGGGGGAGAGGAGAAGAGAGAGGCGGAGAGGCTAGAGAGAAAAGGAGGAGAGGAGAAGAGAGAGGCGTAGAGGCTATACAGTAGAGAAAAGGAAGAGTGGAGAGGGAGAAGGAGAATAGAAAAAGAAATAAGAGTAGAGAAAAGGTGGGAGGAATGGAGGAGTGGAGAGATGTAGGAGAGGAGAGGAAAGGAAAGGAAGGAAAAGGAATGGGGAGGGGAAGAGATACGAGGAGAGGGAAAGGGAGGGGAGGAGATGAGGGGAGAGGAAAGATGAAAGGAGTTGAAAGAAAAGGAGAGAGAGAAAGTGAGATAAGAGGAAAGGAGAAGAGAGGGGGATGAGAGAGAGAAAATGAGATGAAAGGAGATGGAGGAAAGGAGAAGAGGAAGAGAGGAGCCGATGGGAGAGAGAGGACCAGAGAAGCGGTAGGAATAAACAGGAGATGAGAGGAATGAAGGGGAGAGGTGAGAGAAGAGGAGAGAAAAAGGAAAGGGGAGGTGAGAAAAGGAGAACAGTAGATGAGAGGGTAAAGAAGGAAAGCAGAGTAGAGGTGGAGAGATGAGGGGAGGAAAATATGGGGAGTGGAGAGAAGGGAAAGTGAGGGGACAGGGAAAGAAAAGAAAGGTGAGGCGAGGAGGGCAGGTAAGAGAGGAGTAGAAAAAATGGGGGGATATAAAATGTTCCTTTTATTTATTCTATGGATACATTTTCCATGTCAGTCTTTCTTACCTGCTCCACCATCAATGAACCCCTCCACGTACAAAGTGTACCCATCCTCCTCTGGGTTAATAGCGTTGGGGGAAAGGGCAAAGTCAGCGTACCTGGCGAAGGTCTTATTACCGTCAAAGTCTCCCAGGTCAACTCTCATCTCATACTTTTTCCGTAGAGTCAGCTGATAAATATTGTGCAGTCCTGGAAGAGGGAATGAGATGTGAGAGAGATGCTGTGCGAAGGAGCAATGCTCAATGCTATCTCTAGAAGGAGGGAGGAGTTTTGATTCAATACCACCTGGCTCTAGACCTGTCCCCGCAGCCAGGGCCGGATTTTACTCTCTCTGCTGCCCCGGGGCCAGGTTCCTCAATGTGCCCCCCTACCCGCCACCCCCCATGGAGAATGGCAGACCTGCAGACTGCATTCAAGTGATCTCAGCTACATCGCCGGGATCACTTGTACAAAACAAGTGGCGGCTTCCGTGCTGTACATATAGCTCTGCTTGCCCAAAGCAGGGCTAAATGCTGAAAAAAAGCAAAATACCGCAGCCGGAGTGGAGAGGGAGAGAGGTAATTGATCACTGTTTCAGGATCGAGGATCAGGTGAATATATCTTCATTATTTGCCCCCTAGACAAAAAGGAGCAGTTAACCCTTGCAGTGCATGGGCAGCCCCACTGCAAGGGTTACCTTTTAAAATTCCCGGAGATCTGCTTAAACTGTAGAGAGGGAAAATATGAAAACCATGACCAGTGTACATATTCACAATGAAAGCAGGAAAAGTCGTGAGCGCCTTTTAAACTCCGTGTCCTAAGCAGGAACATAATCTGCAACACTGGTATGCCATTTGCAAACAATCCTAAAATAGGTCAGAAAAACAATGAGAATTATCCAGAAAAAAACAAATTCAGGACTTCCATTCCAAGCCTGTCCTGGCAGCGAAATGTTCAGCTTGTCATCTCTGTGGAATTATTCTATTAAAAAGAAAATCCCATTTTGTATTCTATTTTAATGCCGGGTCAAAGCAGGAGAACGCCAGTCATTGTTTTTTGTTAAACTCTGCTTTGCTCATTCTTGTTTCTCACAGATATAACTTCAAATTCGCACCGAAGATACAACCGACCTCTTAGGCTGCCTTTGGCCTGAAAATCTACATAATGATGGATAATGATTTTCCATTTCCCCATCCAGGACCTTGGCTGCGGTGGCATGACTGACCCACAATTCCTTATAGGGAAGTAGATTTGATCTCCTACAGCTGCCTGTGTCTGGTGTAATGGGAAACATCACAATATGTCAAATATAAAGTGAATTTATTTTCTTCAATTGAGCATGTAGTCCACCGCCATTCAAGGTTGACCCATTGTTGGGAGTAGATGAAGGACAGAAATATGGCTATGACCCCAATGACTATTTTAAAAAAATCAAGCAAAGTCGTGGAAGTCCCCTATGCTCCCCTTTGCAGAAGTAGAATACATTGGACCTTCATTAACGAGCAGATAACAGCAAGATTGGCAGAGAAGGTTCTGCGCTTTTATCAAATTTGGAATCCGTGGATTCAATACCTACAAACACACTCATTCGATTGTCACTTATTTCTGCTTTAAAGTGACATTAAAGTCACATTTTTTTCCCCTCCCCCCAATGTTAATGTCAGCACTTACCTTAAATGATGTCTCTTATTCCAATCTTCTTCTTTCCTGATGTTTTCATCTGTCCCTCCAGCGGTGCGGCGGGTCTCCGATTCAGCGCTGACTCCTCTGTCCCTGCAGGCAGTTCCGACCCAGCTGTGTCTGCATGCGGGTGCACGCGTCCATAGGCTTACCTTACGTCTCTGCTCGTCTCCCGGCCGAGAATCCGAACTGTGCATGCGCCCGCCCCAAGATGCTTTGCGGCCGCACGAGCAGTTACGCATTCTCGGCGCGGGAGCGTGCAGCGATAACGAGGTAAGTTTAAACCGCTGTTAAAGCGGGTTTTTTTTAACGTTTTGCCTATATCTACGGAGGCTTTAGAACTCCTTTAAGCGATATGAGGAAGATTAATTTTTTCTTTCCCTTCAGGTCAGGAGTGGCTGGAACCTTCTCTGTTTTACTTTTCCTCCCCCTACCTACGCCCAAGGCCGGATTTCCCACAAGGCCAACCAAGGCCCAGGCCGCGGGGCAGTAGGGAGTAGAGGGGCAGCAGGGGTGTGGAATTCCTATCTCCCAAAGCCCGGGACATGCAGTTCTGGGTGCCGGGTGGGTAGTTGTTTTCTACATTTAGCCCTTCTTTGGGCAAGCAGAGCTAAATGTACAGCGGGGAAGCCTCCGCTTGTTTTGTACAAGTGATCTCAGTGATGTCGCCGAGATCACTTGTATGCAGCCTGCAGGTCTGCCATTCTGGTGTTTGGCGGGTAGGTTGGTGCATTGAGGAACCTGGCCGTGGGGCAGCAGAGAGAGTAAGTCCGGCCCTGCCTACGCCCAATACTTTTTCCCTTTTCTCTGCTTTCTTTTACCTTCTCTACTCTGTCTCTTTTACTTGTAAAAACTTTCCGATCCCCGCTACTCAACACAACAGAGTTGGGCTAACGGACTGTACCACTACCACGTTGTCTTATCATGAGCTGGCATCATTCAGTATATAGTTGTTCCTACTAGCTAAGTTGTAGTGATTGTTGACTGTACACGAAGTCTGGCTCTCTACTGTGTATTAAGTTTATTTGTTTATGCTTTATTGCCTGTTATGCCACTGTGGAAAACCAATAAAAACTCCTTGAATTAAAAAAGTAAAATATTCCGAAAAATTATTTTCTTGAATGAAATTCTACTGGTGTATGGATTAGGAATCCGAGCCATCAAGGTCAATGAACTGTACGATTCGCCACAGACTGGACGATTCTGCAGGAATTCATTCCGGGAAATCCCCCAAAAAATCACAGTTCATTGATTACACTTCACTGGACATATGTGAGCTCAATCATTTGGAGGGATGTAGAGGTAAAGAAGATGGTCAGGTGACTGCAATGTTGGGTCATTTAGTGTAAATTTGGCTAGAGATGAGCTTTAAAATGAACTTGCACACTCACCTAACCAGTACTCTCCATCTGCCCGACCAAACCCTGCCTTGTAGTCGGAGTAGCCACGGAAGAAGCTCACAGTTCCATTGAACCTCTTCTGGATTACCTGAGGGAACAGTTTAAAGACAAAAATTTAAATGGCAATGGCATAAGTCTATTGGTAAAGGGACCTGTATATGTAGTAAATCGGTGAATCTCACCGTCCATTTCCCATCGTCAGTAGTCATATCACAAAATACTGGCACCGCGCTGGATGGTCCTGATGGATATATAACATACACTCCATCGGCATCTGCCCCCAGCTCATGGACATCTTCACAGTCTACTGGAAACTGCACAGTATCCGAACCTGTTCAAAGAGCACAGAAGGGAATCCCGGGGAGTCATATTAATGCAGCTTCCCATACAACTTGCAACACAGTCACTGGACACGAACAATGTCATAGAATGTCGCTATTGGCCGCTCTCTTAGGGCCCAATAACATTTGCTATCTCTCATGGCTGTAAAGTGGTAATAGGTCTTCATTACTGGAATTCATGACCAGTAGAGATGTGCAAATATCTGAAGCGTTTGGCCAGTTGTGATTTGCCTGAAAAAAAAACTTGTGAGCTGATTTGGGATTTCTTTACTGGAAATCCAATTGAATCAAGAACCAGAGTTCAAAATGTGTGCAGAATGGTTTGGGAATCTCCTGGCAGAACTACCATATGAGATGATGGGGCCAAAAATAGAAAAATGTGGTCAAAGACTAGGGAAACCAGAAAAGTCAGCAGAAGCACCTAGCAGCCCTGGAAGCCCCTTACATGTTAGCCTATCTGAAAGAAATCGGGGAGTCGGTGGCTTTGGCAAGCTCAGACAGCAGCTATGGGACAGTTAGAAGCAATGCAAGTATGAGAAGTAGGATGAGCCAAAATTGTCCCCGTAAGAGTTGGGGAACCATACAAATCTTCCAGTGTTTCCCTGATTCAATCCTTCGGCCCCTAAGAGCATCTGTTTCAAGCCATATCTTTTTTTTTTTATCGGGATTTACAGAAGGACTTCAAGGAGTCTGGAATCTGATTGAAAGTAAATAAATATTCCATCATTGTGGACTGACACTGCGGACTTCCTCTGTCCCCAATTTATCACATTTTGAACTTGTCCAGTATTTCTCCATTCCCTTAAAGCTTCACCAGCATTGCCATTTAAGGAATTGTGGGGCCCGCCTGTATGAGTGGATAGTGTGAGTGTGATGGACAGCATTGTCTACTAGTTTTTAATTGGAGTATGGGTGGTAAGGTGCAATCTGTTTCAGTCATTTGTGATACTTTTTGACCTACCTAGAAATTAATGTATACATTTTGATAATTTTTGCCGCTCCGATCCCTGTTTGTAAGTACTGTAGTCTGAACCTTCTTTAGACTCGGCCAAAATGTTTCCTTACCGTAAGAGTTGGGCCCTGGCCATGACAGGAGCCTTGGGGTAACAAGGTAGCTAGAGCAGTAGGAATAAGTGAACAAAAAGCATGGGCTACTCATTCCAAACATTGTACCGAGGATACTGGCATATTACTAAGAGCTTTGGCCTTACAGGTGGCAGGAGCCTCGGGGTGGTAAGGTAACTACAGCAGTAGAGAAAGACAAATAGTTTGAAAAAGACTGAAGTTTGGATTTGGCTCAGAACATCCGAATTCATGAAATCTGGTCCAAATGTAACATCTTCTGAATTTCAGATTCAAGTCTAATGACCAGTAGGTGACGGGGGCAGATTACTTGCCAATAAATCTCCGTTTGGTGCAGGAAACTCCTGTGGGTGTACCCTGGCCTAACAAAATGCATAAATGGAAGGCAGTTTTGCTATCAAACGGTTGGTGGCGGGAAGTGACTTGAGGCATGTGTCTGCCACGTTGGGTGCCCTGGCTCTATGTGGGAGAGATCAGTACCTGAAGAGACAACAAGCTGAGAGAACATTGCAAGAAAGAAGAGGCTACCTGTGTAGATAGATGCTAGAAGAGTAGAGGTGGACCCTTGTATGTTGGAGTCATACCTGGGAACCCCTAAAGGCCTTCCAAGGTAAGGGGCAAGCAAGGATAGCTATCCCCAGAATGTGGAACTGGCAATAAAAGCATAGATTGTGTGCAGTTTGTTTCTGCAGCAACGTTTCCAAGAACTGTTGCAGTGAGTCTGGAAAGGCCTGGCATGGTTCCAGCACTGTGTGGTACTGTTACATAAAGTACACGCAGGCAGGTAAGGCTCCTTTTGCTTCAAATGAATGGGAAGTGACCACTTGTGGACTGTCGGTGATATAAAGAGCCACTGTAGAAAAACTTGAGCCATGAGTTATACAGTATGTATAAAAACATCTATTCACTTCTTTTCCATAGGTGAACATACGACTATTTCATATTTAGGCCTGCCAGCTAGTAGGTGGTAGGCGTAACAACAGACTGCCGAATGACTAAATGAGGACAGAAGTACCCTATTCTTTCTCACCTAGCAGTGATGGAACTCTGTTGTATTGTCATTTATACACAGGATGCCCACAAGCATGCACTTGCTATATTTCTTTAAAAACATGTAGCCTTTCAATGAATCCAAATAAAAGGAATGGTTATATTGGCATCATCTAGTTGCTGGGTTTGGGATGAAACTGAACTCAAAAAGTGAAGATTTGTTCTTTTATAGGGAACATCTAGAATCATCAATTCAATTGTGCCTAAACCTTTTGTTTGGAATCAATGATGTCACAAGGGGGGTGCAGCCCGTACCCGGGTGACACCATTTGAGGGGTGACACTAAAATGACTGTGCACGAAAAATAGTGCACTTGGGCCGAGATCCTAACAGTTCCGGGAGAGAGGAGGAGACCTGGAGGCCTACCTTAAGCCGCAGGTTGACTGTCCCCTCCACTCTCTGCCAGCGTCCATCACCATGAAGGCCGCCGGCAGGTATCAATAAGATGACCGCACATGCACAACGACGCCATCGCGCGCGTACGCGGTGACGTCGTGCACATGTGCAATGACGTCACGGGAGGGTGTCACCCGGTAATGATCCCGCAAAATATTAGAGTGTGTGGCTTTTTTGGGGGGCCAGGCCTTGTATCTTTCATTTATAGGGATGTTGTCGCCAATTGCTCATAGGTTTAGCTCCAGTAAGTTCCTCAAGGCTCCATGTTTTTCTAAAATAAAATGAGGCAAAGGACATTCTACTTTCCCTTTAAATAACTTGGCCATGTGTGCCCATGTGGGCTTCCATTCTCAGGTGCTTTAAGACAGATCGGCTGGAAACTCCTCTGTACAGATTTTCAATCACTGTTCCCTCTCTGCTTCCAAATGGATGGAGTTCAGTAAACGTTGTGAAACGTGTATCTTGTGTGGATTGGGGCCGGCTCTCCACGTTACATGGCTAGGCTTACATATTCCAATCTTTTGGAAACACAAGTCAGGGAGGCCCTGCCTGGGGTGTAGACCTCTGGCGAGATCAGGTGGACATCGGAAAGTCTGCGCCAGGAGTGATGAGACGTCGGCGCGCAGGTGGGGTAAACCCCATGTCACTGCTAGTTCAGGAGGAGAAAGAACAGAGTGTCACTAAGCTGACAAGGTTGGCTGCAATGGAGGAATTTGGCCAGAAAGTGACTTTACTCGTACAGATGTGAGCGAGAAGTATTGAGTCATTTAGATATCGAATTACTGCCCATTCCCGAAACATAACCAGCCGTGTACACACACAGCAGAGGGAAGTGATCCTCTGACTGCAGTCTGCTCGGAATGTTAATGTCACGCATGTTGGAATGTTTAGTTACAAATGAATTCGAAGAACACAATACGAAGGGAAGAAGGGACAGCGGGGTTAATGGTCGAAGAACGTGAGCCAGAAAGCCTGGATTTGGCTGCACTTGGGTTGGGAGGTTGGGGATTTGTGGAGCAGGAGTTTAGTTTAGCTACAGTGCAGATGTCACAATTCAAAGACATATCCAAGGTAAACCTGCTTTGTATGTTTGGTTGGGTTTGATTTTGGAGCAATGACAACCCAGCTGTATGCAGGGGTTGTTGGACACACTCACCGTTCTCATGATCCGGCTTTGAAATCTGACTTTTCGCTGAGTTCAGGACCACCAGCAGAAGGAAGAGGAGACCCGGGCGTCCTGGAACCTGCAACAGAGAAGTATCCCCCTTGTATCCCCAGCCACCATAACTCCAAGCCGTTCTTCCCCCCCAGTGACCCCTCCACAGCTGAAAAGACTTGGAAAGGGAAGAGGGGGGGATTTGGCAGGCACCAGCCCCTGGACTCCTTACCTCCATGCCTGCAGCCTGCAGAGTGTGAGCTTGCTATTTAAGGTCTTGTATTTATATGTTGCGTCTAGTCCAGAGAATCCCTCCTTTCTGAGCCTTCGCTGCTCCGGTTTTCTAATTTGAGGGGAGGAATGAGAAAAGGAGGGGGGGTGCAAATTGTGTGCACAGGATGCAGGGTGGCGAGTCTGCAGCGGACAACAAGACGCACAGGGAAAAGGTGGGAAGACGTAAACTGATGGACAAGGAAGAGAGAGAAAGAGAGGAGATGAGCCGGAATTTTAGGCTTCGAGCATTGGGGGCAATCTGCAGACTCCTTTACAGTAATGTATTGATCACCTTGCAGGCAAGCAGATAAATACACAACTGAAACATATGATTGGTTTTACCTGCCAAAGGGTTTGTAATTCCGCTCAGTCAGTCTTGTGATTTGCATACATCAACCATTCGGGTGGCATTTTTATCCCTGTTCTTGCCTTCAGAGAGCTGATTGGACAATGAATCTGCTTTAGCACCTCTGTCCAGTTAGCAGGACCATGATCCAAGGAAGCGAGGATTTGTTCTTCTTGGTTGTAAAACCATTGCTGTTAGGTGGATGTACCCTCCTCCCCTTAGTCTATCGGAATGGGAAATTCTAATCGACTAGGTCATCCCATATGAGAGCATTATCTATGGGAAAAGACATTGTCCTTCTAAATTTCATAAAGTCTGGCACCCCTGGGGTGATCCAAACTCTAGATTCAGTATCCTTAGGTGCCCTATGGTCAGCTGCATGACGATTTTAATGATCTCTATTGTACACTTTCGTGTTTCCCCGAAAATAAGACACTGTCTTATATTTTTTGGGGCTCAAAGGTCTTATTTTCGGGGTAGGTCTTATATTATTTTTAATGTACAACAATCCAAAGTTAATCCAAATCCAAATTAAATAATCCAAAATGGCAAAGTTAAGAATAAGGTGATCAGGGCAATCAGGGGTGCCGTACCTTTCCAAGAGCAGTTTGGTAAGAAGAATGAGTGAAACGCACTTTCATTATCGATTCCTCACAAGCGGATTGCATTCGGTATCACTCAGCCTGTGACAGGAGCCGGCGCTATAGAGGAAGCATCGGCTTATGCGGCTCTGCTCCCTCCGCTGCCACTTCGCTTCCTCTAGCGCCGGCTTCGCTGGCACCGCTGATTCTCTCCCGCGGCTCTTCAAGTTCCCCCTTATGCCACCACCGGCCCTGGGAATGGTCTCAACTAGGTCTTATTTTTAATGATCTCTCTTGCACACTATGTAGAGCCTTTGTCAATGTAATATTTTATGTAAGTTATTCAAATGAGACCGTCTTTGTAAATTCGTTTTTAAATTAATATTTTACTCAAGAAAAGGTTTTATTGACTCCTGTACATATCTGCCATGCAATGATTTATGTCTGCACCTTTTTTCAATGTCTGGATACAATTAACAGAATTATATAAACAAAACTGGCTCTATGGAAGTTGTGTGCACCACAGAAGACTCAGCAGCAGCGACTGATACCCTCTGTAACCCCCAGGGGTATGTCTTTGACAGTGAATATGTCTTGTGGGTGGCTGGCTGTCACACAGTTATCCTTGCTATATGGGTTAGTGTATAAATTGCAAAACTGGCTGACCCGAAGGACAAAACCACTCGCCATGCAAGGTGTAAATAATCGAGTCAATGTGTGTAAATGGTTTCACAACCTCCTTTGTATTTTGCAGTTATATATGTACATGGGGTCCTCCTTATGTGTTCATTACATATGGAGGGCCCATTCACACCGGATCCGTCGCAATCCATTGTGTTAACGGAAGGGCACCAAAAAATGAATGGGTGTGAATGGGGCTAGTGCACACCACTCGCGTTATGTTGTGTAGAGAAAAAAAAGGAGAACATGCACGCAACAGATCCAGTGTGAACTGGCCCCATTTACACCCATTCATTTTTCGGTGCCCTCCTGTTAGCATATGTTGAACTACGAATCACAATGCAACGGATCAGAAGGAAATCGGAAGGTACGACTGCAAGTGAATGGACTCTCCGTTGGCTTGTGATTTCCTTCCCATTTTGGTGTGAATGCATCCTGAAACATCTGTTTCCTGCTTGGCAATGTTGTCAGTGGTTCCCCTTCACAGCTCCTCCTGATTTTCTTACAATTGTTGTCCAGCAAGAATACTAACTACACCGTGATACATACTGGTGGCCTGTAGCAGGGGTGCCCACAATTTTTGTGTTAAGATCTACTTTTCAAATGACGAGCTTACATGAGATCTACCAACAAAAAAAAAACCTTCCTCGCTCTCTCTCTCTCTCTCTCCTGGCTGTCTCTCCTCTCTCTCCTGGCTGTCTCTCCTTGCTCTCCTGGCTGTCTCTCCTCTCTCTCCTGGCTGTCTCTCCTCTCTCTCCTGGCTGTCTCTCCTCTCTCTCTCTCCTGGCTGTCTCTCCTTGCTCTCTCTCCTGGCTCACCTTGCTGTATTTTGCTGTGTAAACGAATATTCTTTGATGTAATACATAGCACTTCAACCCCCAGTATCCTCCACAAAGGATTCAGGGAGCTTGGCTCAGCAGACTCAGGCTAATAGGTAATCATGTGTGCACAGCTAAATAAATATACCAAATTTGAATAAAGGGGCCGCCATTCCCCCCCTTCCTGATCTACCAGCATCAGCTCTGAGAGCTACTGCTAGATCACCATCTACCTAATGGACACCCCTGCTCTAGAGAATATGGTCATCCATCAGTCAATGATAATGGAGAAGTGGACACATATCATTCACATTAATTACATGATGAGAGAAGAATAAACTATTGCGGTCCATTGAGACCAATGCATTGTAGAAACATGGAGTAAATCACGGCTTTCATTTTGAATGGGACTTTTGTTGCAGTGTAACACAATACATGGTAACACACCAATGTACGCCATTGTGCACTGCGTCATATATACAGTGCAGGTCTGTTGTGGTGCACTGGCAAAATAACCATCGATAGTTACAAGAAGAGTTTTCAGCAGCTGATTTCATTGGCTTTGAATTTTGAACAATGAAAAGCTTTTGAACTGATTGTTTAGTTTCAGAGTTCCTTTCTATGTATCTGTGTTGGAGCTCATATTTAAAGTGACATTAAAGTAAAAAAATGACCCCCCTCCCCAATGCTGGTGTAAGGACTTACCTTAAATGATGCCTCTTGATCCGATCATCTTCTTCTTTCCAGTAGTTTTCAGGAGTCCCTCCAGCGCTGGTGCCGGTCTCTGATCCAGCGCTGACTGCTGTGTCTTCCTGTCCATGGTGCATGTGCCGGTGCATGCTGCCGGGCTGCCTGCATGGACTTACCTTGTGTCTCTTCTTGTCTACCACCCAAAGATCTCTACTGCATGCGCCCGCCCCATGATCCATTGCAGCCGCCTGAGAATCCTCAGATCTTCAGACGGGAGTGCGCGGGGGAGACACAGGTAAGTTTGAACCTTTTTGTTAACTTTTTATGTTTTTGCATATATATATATATATATACACTGTACACTGCTTGCCAGCCGTAGATATGTGCAAAACAAAAACGGAGGGTTTAATGTTCCTTTAAAGCAGACGAATAAGTCCAGGGATAGAGATGGGAAGGAGGGATTGTTGATGTGGAAGCTGTGAAGGGTTTAGCTGACCATACACTTTGTAGCGCCCTCTAAAATGTCGCTATTCAATTTAGAGATACCTGGACTGTAACCAGTCTAGATGCTGATTATACAGAGCTCTGCATTCTATAGGTGTCCCTGAATCTGCTGGATTGATTGCTCCTCCTGTTGCTGAGGAAAAGGGAGCCTTGGCATACAGTGAGGGAGGATCCACCCTCAGGTTATGACTATGCACCTGACCCTAGCCAATCCCTGAGTAGGATGACTCAGAGGCATGGTTGAGGGCAGGTAATAAAAGGTCTGGGGACACTGTGGAGAGCTCTCTTCCCCCTAGGGGCCTCGCCCTAGGAGGTCTGTGTGTGATGCGGGAAACTGGCCTGGGCCTCAGCACATGGTAGGTGCTGAGGGGCCTAGAGGCCTAGGATACACTGATACTTTGCTGGGCCCATACACGTGGCAGATGTTGGGTGCCTTGTTCTGAGAAGATACTACCACTAACCTGGAGTGCTCCTTGGCAGTTGCAGATGCTGAGGGCACAGAGATTCCAGATCCTGTTGCTAAGGAAAATACCTGATGGAAGCTGGGTCGGAAGGATAGTCCGCTTGTTGAGGGATACCGCAGAGGAGCTTATGCGAGCGTCCGTCTGGGACCCACAAGGGAGATCCCTCACCCTATTCCAGGTATCAGTTCACAGTATTATTACTACTATTGGTCCCTGGGACCAGATCACAGTGCTATTGGCCTTAGCGGTTGCTAGGGGAGAAAGCTGTTCTCTGAAGTAGTTCCAAGGGCATCCTACAGATCCTAAACCCTCTCTCTCATATTGAACTTACAAATAAATACCCTAAAGAGACCCTAAGACTCGAGCCGTTCTGTCCATGAGTGTCGGTGTGCTGTTGCTGATCAAAGGGGACCGGTAGCTGGAACCAACAGGTAGGAAAACCCATTTCATATTCAGCGGCTCCTTCGGGGGTGAGCGCTACATACTGTTTAAAGTAGATGGACAAATCTCCCGCAGTCAGAATACCCGGCGATTTTCCGATCAAAGGATGTCGGGCGGAAGGACCAATAGGGACCAACCACTGAGCAAATTTTGGCTGGTACATCAAAAACAAGACAAAATTCGCTCAGTGTATGGTCAGCTTTAGAGGTCTATGTATGAAGAGTTCTTGGGTTGGACTGATGAAGAGTTGCAGTGCAGAGAATACTGTATCATGGTGGAAGGAACGTTGGATACTTTATGTTATGGCGATCTCTTGGCTCAGCCTCCTATGGGACCCCTTCCCATCCAAAACTCAGCACCATAAATCACAAGTGACAAGTCTGGCTGAAGCTCAGATTCCTTTTAGACTGGGACTCCCCGGAGACATGGGGCATGGCCGTGACCCTGATAGGTGGAGGAACTCTGGACTGTGTCACTCTGAGTCCCAGACTCCCAGGTGAAGGGGGGGGGGCGGCTGTGGGAGAACTTCACACAACCTGCTGCAAGCTGCCCCCAAGAAAAATATTGAATAGGAAAACAACGGTGGAAACAGCCCGGTCTTATTATAACTCCGCAGTCCCTGGCTCTGGAATCGTAGTCCGCTGGTGCGTCCCGATCCTTTCTGCTGACCGCTACGGAGGATTAACCTGCATCATGCAACATTATACTAAATCAATGAAAGAAAGAATGCTGCGCACAAACCGAGAGAATACAATTATAATACTAATAAAAAAAGGACAGTAGGTGTGGAATTCATCAAACTGCACCTTCCTCTGCCCTGAAATGAGCAAAACTGACACTTTTTCCTTTCCTGAAATTTCTGATGAATATTTTGTCAGGCAACGGGGAAGACAAATGGTGGTTTTTGTGGTTTTTAAAGGGCCTTGAAGTGGCTCTGGGGGGTTGTTTATTGCTGCAGTTTGCTATTGCTATTTAATGTCCTTAAAGGAGAACTATGAGGGGGAGGGGGTGCTTTTCACTCAGCCTCATAATCTGAGCCGACCTGTGACAATGAGACTGTAACAGGTCGGCTCAGTAGATCGGGAAGTGAGCGAACACATACCGGCGCTCGCTCACTTCTCGATCTATCCGTGCAGAGAGCCGTGATTGTCCCTGCAGGGATTCTCCCCCTCCCCGCTCCAATCCTTCAGCGCTGACTGGCGGAACGGATGGGGGAAGGTACAGCTGGCTCTGCCTCGTGATAGGCAGAGCCAGCTGTCAATCACGCAGCTGGGCGGATCCAGACATAATTGTCGGGATCCGCTTCAGCTGCGGCGTCTCAGTATACCGCGAGCAGCAGCTCCCTATATACTGAGCCTAGGGTGACAGGAGGACGCTAGTTTGTGTCCTCCCATCACACTTAGGAGAACTATGGGGAAAAGCCCTGACCCTATAGTTCTCCTTTAACATTATGGGGATTGAACTTGATGGGCCGGTGTCTGTATTGTAAACGTATCTACTTTGTAACTATTATGTTCCATACAGTACAACAATACATCACACAAATACATTGTTACATTTTTATATTAATATTTTTTTTCTCATTGTAAAGGACTGGGTGCCGGACTGGCGACTGGTCATTTTATGCCCCATTGCATGAGCTCTAAGTGGAGCGTTCTCACGGGCCACTGGCAGTGCGAGGTTTAAAACTTGGAAAGTCTGGGAGAACTAATCCATCCAAGATAATCACAGTGCGGTAATGCTGCCCAGGGGGGTTAATACAAAGCGTGAGTAATGGGCTTCTGGTGTGCTTAAGCAGCAGAAATGATTTAGAGGGGGAAGGGAATCACCCCCCTCCCCCCCATCCCAATGTGGTCTGGGATTATAAAAGCCAAAATGCAGCAACAGTTCTGGGGGGTGTACGTTTGGCTGGCAGCGCCTGCTGCAACTTGTGGTCCCTCAGCCGAGACAATGGAATAATAAAATGACTGTTGCTGGGAGTTGTAGTCCTGCGAAAATGTAACAAGTTCAAGATTTACAGATTTTTCTAATTTGATTGACTGAGAATGTTGCTGCAACTTGTTCCACACCCGCCATCCTCCTAGGATGAAGATTACTGGGACTTGTTCCACCCCCGCCATCCTCCTAGGGTGAAGATTACTGGGACTTACTCCACCCCCGCCATCCTCCTAGGGTGAAGATTACTGGGACTTACTCCACCCCCGCCATCCTCCTAGGGTGAAGATTACTGGGACTTACTCCACCCCCGCCATCCTCCTAGGGTGAAGATTACTGGGACTTACTCCACCCCCGCCATCCTCCTAGGGTGAAGATTACTGGGACTTACTCCACCCCCGCCATCCTCCTAGGGTGAAGATTACTGGGACTTACTCCACCCCCGCCATCCTCCTAGGGTGAAGATTACTGGGACTTACTCCACCCCCGCCATCCTCCTAGGGTGAAGATTACTGGGACTTACTCCACCCCCGCCATCCTCCTAGGGTGAAGATTACTGGGACTTACTCCACCCCCGCCATCCTCCTAGGGTGAAGATTACTGGGACTTACTCCACCCCCGCCATCCTCCTAGGGTGAAGATTACTGGGACTTACTCCACCCCCGCCATCCTCCTAGGGTGAAGATTACTGGGACTTACTCCACCCCCGCCATCCTCCTAGGGTGAAGATTACTGGGACTTACTCCACCCCCGCCATCCTCCTAGGGTGAAGATTACTGGGACTTACTCCACCCCCGCCATCCTCCTAGGGTGAAGATTACTGGGACTTACTCCACCCCCGCCATCCTCCTAGGGTGAAGATTACTGGGACTTACTCCACCCCCGCCATCCTCCTAGGGTGAAGATTACTGGGACTTACTCCACCCCCGCCATCCTCCTAGGGTGAAGATTACTGGGACTTACTCCACCCCCGCCATCCTCCTAGGGTGAAGATTACTGGGACTTACTCCACCCCCGCCATCCTCCTAGGGTGAAGATTACTGGGACTTACTCCACCCCCGCCATCCTCCTAGGGTGAAGATTACTGGGACTTACTCCACCCCCGCCATCCTCCTAGGGTGAAGATTACTGGGACTTACTCCACCCCCGCCATCCTCCTAGGGTGAAGATTACTGGGACTTACTCCACCCCCGCCATCCTCCTAGGGTGAAGATTACTGGGACTTACTCCACCCCCGCCATCCTCCTAGGGTGAAGATTACTGGGACTTACTCCACCCCCGCCATCCTCCTAGGGTGAAGATTACTGGGACTTACTCCACCCCCGCCATCCTCCTAGGGTGAAGATTACTGGGACTTACTCCACCCCCGCCATCCTCCTAGGGTGAAGATTACTGGGACTTACTCCACCCCCGCCATCCTCCTAGGGTGAAGATTACTGGGACTTACTCCACCCCCGCCATCCTCCTAGGGTGAAGATTACTGGGACTTACTCCACCCCCGCCATCCTCCTAGGGTGAAGATTACTGGGACTTACTCCACCCCCGCCATCCTCCTAGGGTGAAGATTACTGGGACTTACTCCACCCCCGCCATCCTCCTAGGGTGAAGATTACTGGGACTTACTCCACCCCCGCCATCCTCCTAGGGTGAAGATTACTGGGACTTACTCCACCCCCGCCATCCTCCTAGGGTGAAGATTACTGGGACTTACTCCACACCACCCATCCTCCTAGGATGAGGATTGCTGGGACATGTTCTACACCCGCCATCCTCCTAGGATGAAGATTGCTGGGACATGTTCTACACCCGCCATCCTCCTAGGATGAGGATTGCTGGGACATGTTCCTCTCTCACCAGCCTCCTAGGATGAGGATTGCTGGGACATGTTCCTCTCTCACCATCCTCCTAGGATGAGGATTGCTGGGACTTGTTCCACACCCGCCATCCTCCGAGGATGAGGATTGCTGGGAGTTGTTCCTCCCTCACCATCCTGCTAGGATGAGGATTGCTGGGACTTGTTCCACACCCGCCATCCTCCGAGGATGAGGATTGCTGGGAGTTGTTCCTCCCTCACCATCCTCCTAGGATGAAGATTGCGGAAAGTTGTTCCTCACTCACCATCTTCCTGGGAGATTGCTGGGACTTGCAGGTCCAAAGAACATTGCGGCACCAATCCCAATACATTTGGGGAAACCTGCAGTTGAAATAGGTCCCTCAAGTTCAATCACAAGGCAAAAATATAATGATGTAAAAAAATGTAATGAATCCCTAAAGCCACCCTAGGTCCCTTGATCCCTAAAGCCACAGTTGATACAGAAGAAGATGCGAAAGAGTGAGAGCGCCACAATCATATAAACAGTCAAGTACAACTTTAATGATCTTAATGCAAAGTCCATAAAAAAGCATCCGACGCCTTTCGGGGGCTAACAATCCCCACTTCATCAGGGCTTATAATAACCATGCTTGGTGAAGAACTGGACAATAAGAATATGGTATCATCTTCCATGGAGGTCCTAGCTCAGGCACTTCCTGTTATAGCATGACAACACAAGATGCCTGACTCCTAGTAGTGATCATGCGTTGTCACCCTGTCATTCGCGCATTTTCTTACATTTAAAACTGAAAATATTTCAGGAGTTCAGGATGTTCAGGATGTAGCAGGGAAGGGCTAGAACTCAGATTTGTATTTCTGTCTATATCTCCACTGTTGTTATGACATAGGGAAGGGATGGGCGATCTCCCTGATGGAGACACAGAGAAAATTAAAGATCTGAGATTTTTTAACCCTTCTCTTC
The DNA here is from genome assembly GCF_000935625.1 of Nanorana parkeri. NCBI lineage: Eukaryota > Metazoa > Chordata > Amphibia > Anura > Dicroglossidae > Nanorana > Nanorana parkeri. Next base: position 29,490 of record NW_017308363.1, on the reverse strand, counting down.
CCTGTTGAAAATGTAGGAAAATAAAATGTTTTCACTGGTGGAGATTCACTTTGATCCAGGAAGTGACGGACTCCATAGAAACATTATTTTAGATTACTAGTGAACTGCTGCATGTCTATACACTCTTTTTCTGGTTCCCTTTAAAGTCCTGGCCTGTAGCGGGGCCCCTATAGAATGTGTGCAGTCGTGAAAGCTGACATCAGCCGTAGAGAAGGCCAAAGCGGGAGAGCAGCGCCGGGGAGTCAGGGAAAAGGATGCAAATATGCAGAAACTAACAATGTGTGGACCCCTCTCATCCCCCCGCCACCCCCTGTCCCTCATTCCTTTCAAATTCCCCCATTTTTGGCCTCCTTGTTCGGCTGCAAAGCGTGCCTATCTCCTAAATTCAGCGCACGGTAATTGCATCCAAGACCCGTCTAATACTAATTTTAGCTACGTAAGACATCGGTGTCCTATAGGAAAGCGGAGAGTCTGCTGAGGGGGGCCATGTATGGAGGGGCCGGAATTCACTATGAACAAGTCTCCACCGAGGGGGAAAGGTGATTGTACTCCATAGAAAATATAATTCCACTGACAGGCAGCAGAGAGACTCGGGATACATCCTTCCACCAATATATCCTCTCCCTCTCTCTGAGCAATAACAATACTAATAACAACCAACTCCCTATGTCTCCAATGGTGCAGCGCGATAGAAAATACACAAAGCTGCAGCGTGTCACATGTCCGCTTAATAGGAACAAACCAAAAATAAAATCCCTTCCTTCTCTCACCTTATTTTCTCCTTTACTTCCTTTATTTTCCTCTCCTTTCGCGTTTCTTTCTCTTTCCTTCCTTTCTTTTGCTTTCCATTACCTTCCCTTCCTTCTTTCTTTCTTTGCCTTTCCTCCCTTTACATTTCTCTTCCCTTTCCTTTAATTTACCTTCCTTTCCCTTCTGTTTCCTTTCCTACCTTTCTTTCCGTTTTCTCTCTGTTTCTTTCAATTCTTTTCCCCATCCATTCTTCTACCGTCCCGTCCTTTCCTTTTTATCCCCTTTAGTTTCTTCATTTGCTTTCCTCAACATTCTTTTTCCTACTTTTTTCTTTCCCTCTCATTTTATTTGCTTTCCTTTCCCTTTTCCTTTCATTTCTGTTTCCTTCCCTAGTTTTTCCCTTCATTTCTTTCACGTTTGCTTTTTTTTTTTTTCATTTTATTGCCCTTCATTCCATTTCTGCTTTCTTTCCTTTTCCCTTCCTTTCTTTTCACTTCCCTTTCTCTCTTTTTTCTTCTTCCTTCCTTTACTTATTTCATTTCCTTCTCTTTGCTAAACTTCCTCTTGCTTTATTTCACTTACTCCCCTTCCCTTTCCCTTCTTTTCTCTTCTTTCCCTTTCCTGACTTTTCACTTCCTTCCCTCCCCTTATTTCCTGCCCCTCCCTCTCATTTGCATTCCCTTCCCTTCTTTTTTCCTTCCATTCCTTTACCTACCTCCTTTGTTCCTTTCCTTCCTTTCCCTTTCCTTTCCCATTTCATTTGCATTTCCCCTTTCCTCCCTCTGTTTCCTTTCCTAGTTTTTCCCTTCCTTTAATTTTTAACCCCCCCCCCCCCTTTCCTTCTGTTTCCTTCCCTAAATTTCCCTTCCCTTCCTTTTGTTCTTCATTTCATTTCCCTTTCCTTTCTGTTTTCCTTCCCTCTCCTTTCTCTTCTTTTCTCTTCCTTTCCTGTCCTATTACTTCATTCACTCCTCTTTTCCTCTCCAGCCCTTCCCTGTCCATTCTGTTTCCTTCGCTTCCTTTTCTTCAATCACAGAAGACTGATGCCACCAGAAATATACTGACCTTGCCACTGGAACTTTCCACACAAACAATTCATTTCTGTATCTTTTCTACTAGGGATGCACAGATACTTTTCGAGTACCAGTGCCGATACTTGGCATTTTCATGAGAACTACCGGGGTTGCAGCAGTTGCAGCTGGGAGCGGGCTCTGGCACTCCACCACTGTCCTGAAATCATCAGTCTGTATTGTTTTAGGAAAACTGTCACATGACAATAAACAAAAATGTATCAGTACTCGTGCTTGTAAGTACTCAGCAAGTACCAGTACTCGTACTCACAAAACTGGTATCCGTGCATCCCTTTATTTATATTTATAAAAACAAAATCGTACATTAAAACAGAGATGTACAAATCCCGGGAGCTCCGTGTGCTCCTTACACATGACAGCGGCCTCCTAAGTTTTGGATTTTTCTCTCGTCCAGTCTTGGAGCTGGAAAAGTATCGGTACATGTACTTGTTCTTGTACCGAGTACTGTACTTGGTATCTGTGCAACCCTATTTTCTACCATGTTGTAGATAATTATGGACACACAATACAGACGGGATCACTTCCTGTAAGGGAAGCCTCAGGTATGACCAGGCTCCTGACCTGTATTCTATAGACGTAGTCAAGTTAAAATTCTTTGATTTGGATGGAGTGCGGAATCCCTGTGAGGTTATAACTGCAGTCTTCGTCCCGCGATGGGGAGATTCACGCATTCTATTTTTTCTCCTGCTGATCATTTTCCCTGGGACAGAGAGTGGTGGGAAATCCAAAATGTTACAATATGTCCCCAGTGCAGTTACATCCAAACCGATATTTCGGTCCCGATCTCTGGGACACAGTCCAACCCTACAGTCCACCTCATAGTGACCAAATTGTCCTGCCCAGACCCCGCCCACTTACCGGAGCGACCTTTTTTAAACCTTGCCTGTAATTATGCAGGGACCGCCCACTGCGCTCATCCACAGTAACGTCAATAAAAACGACATCATGATCCGGACTAAGGTCCAAGACGTCGGACTGTGATATTAAACCTCGGACAGTTGGCATCTATTCTATTCCAGTGACTGCTGCCGAAGAGGGAATTCCATGTGACTTTGCAGATTCCCTCTCATTCCCTTCTTATTGCAAAACAAAAAAATGGCTTAGATCAGCTTTTTGCCAACTTCCCCTTAGTAAGGGCCAAGCAAGCCTGTCCATCAAAAGTCTGGACCAATAGCAAAGGGAGGGGAGGGGTGGAACCAAGCACAACTTATGATACTGAAGTCAATATTTGCATATTAGAGCTCCCTGGCCATTGGGGCTTCCAAGGAACTCCACAAGGTAAGTGACCATACATACTGGTGCCCATCATATATATTTGCCTGACGTTTAGGAGCTTCATGGTCAGCCTTCAATCAATAAAGAGTAGAATATGGGAACAAGATGGAGGATCCTTATAAAAGACCCGAATCTCATTGCAGAGTGATTTATAACCTACATCATGGGATTGTAGAAAACTGAAAGTAGAGTTTTGCTCGAGGTTTTGGGTGAAGTCTTGGAGACACCACGCTGGCTTCTTATGGCTCTTGGGGACACCAGAAGCCAGATATCTCCACCCTAGCTCTAGGCTGCGCTCCTATCCTTGTACTTCCAGGCTGCGCTCCCATCCTTGTACTTCCAGGCTGCGCTCCCATCCTTGTACTTCAAGGCAGCGCTCCCATCCTTGTACTTCAAGGCAGCGCTCCCATCCTTGTACTTCAAGGCAGCGCTCCCATCCTTGTACTTCAAGGCAGCGCTCCCATCCTTGTACTTCAAGGCAGCGCTCCCATCCTTGTACTTCAAGGCAGCGCTCCCATCCTTGTACTTCAAGGCAGCGCTCCCATCCTTGTACTTCAAGGCAGCGCTCCCATCCTTGTACTTCAAGGCAGCGCTCCCATCCTTGTACTTCAAGGCAGCGCTCCCATCCTTGTACTTCAAGGCAGCGCTCCCATCCTTGTACTTCAAGGCAGCGCTCCCATCCTTGTACTTCAAGGCAGCGCTCCCATCCTTGTACTTCAAGGCAGCGCTCCCATCCTTGTACTTCAAGGCAGCGCTCCCATCCTTGTACTTCAAGGCAGCGCTCCCATCCTTGTACTTCAAGGCAGCGCTCCCATCCTTGTACTTCAAGGCAGCGCTCCCATCCTTGTACTTCAAGGCAGCGCTCCCATCCTTGTACTTCAAGGCAGCGCTCCCATCCTTGTACTTCAAGGCAGCGCTCCCATCCTTGTACTTCAAGGCAGCGCTCCCATCCTTGTACTTCAAGGCAGCGCTCCCATCCTTGTACTTCAAGGCAGCGCTCCCATCCTTGTACTTCAAGGCAGCGCTCCCATCCTTGTACTTCAAGGCAGCGCTCCCATCCTTGTACTTCAAGGCAGCGCTCCCATCCTTGTACTTCAAGGCAGCGCTCCCATCCTTGTACTTCAAGGCAGCGCTCCCATCCTTGTACTTCAAGGCAGCGCTCCCATCCTTGTACTTCAAGGCAGCGCTCCCATCCTTGTACTTCAAGGCAGCGCTCCCATCCTTGTACTTCAAGGCAGCGCTCCCATCCTTGTACTTCAAGGCAGCGCTCCCATCCTTGTACTTCAAGGCAGCGCTCCCATCCTTGTACTTCAAGGCAGCGCTCCCATCCTTGTACTTCAAGGCAGCGCTCCCATCCTTGTACTTCAAGGCAGCGCTCCCATCCTTGTACTTCAAGGCAGCGCTCCCATCCTTGTACTTCAAGGCAGCGCTCCCATCCTTGTACTTCAAGGCAGCGCTCCCATCCTTGTACTTCAAGGCAGCGCTCCCATCCTTGTACTTCAAGGCAGCGCTCCCATCCTTGTACTTCAAGGCAGCGCTCCCATCCTTGTACTTCAAGGCAGCGCTCCCATCCTTGTACTTCAAGGCAGCGCTCCCATCCTTGTACTTCAAGGCAGCGCTCCCATCCTTGTACTTCAAGGCAGCGCTCCCATCCTTGTACTTCAAGGCAGCGCTCCCATCCTTGTACTTCAAGGCAGCGCTCCCATCCTTGTACTTCAAGGCAGCGCTCCCATCCTTGTACTTCAAGGCAGCGCTCCCATCCTTGTACTTCAAGGCAGCGCTCCCATCCTTGTACTTCAAGGCAGCGCTCCCATCCTTGTACTTCAAGGCAGCGCTCCCATCCTTGTACTTCAAGGCAGCGCTCCCATCCTTGTACTTCAAGGCAGCGCTCCCATCCTTGTACTTCAAGGCAGCGCTCCCATCCTTGTACTTCAAGGCAGCGCTCCCATCCTTGTACTTCAAGGCAGCGCTCCCATCCTTGTACTTTCAGGCTGCGCTCCCATCCTTCTACTTCCAGGCTGCCCTCCCATACTTGTACTTCAAGGCAGCGCTCCCATCCTCGTACTTCCAGGCTGCGCTCCCATCCTTGTACTTCCAGGCTGCGCTCCCATCCTTGGCCTTCCAGGCTGAGCTCCCATCCTCGTCCTTCC
>NW_017308363.1:13441-24187 GCF_000935625.1 Nanorana parkeri | reverse complement strand
TGCGCTCCCATCCTTCTACTTCCAGGCTGCGCTCCCATCCTTCTACTTCCAGGCTGCGCTCCCATCCTTCTACTTCCAGGTTGCGCTCCCATCCTTCTACTTCCAGGCTGCGCTCCCATCCTTCTACTTCCAGGCTGCGCTCCCATCCTTCTACTTCCAGGCTGCGCTCCCATCCTTCTACTTCCAGGCTGCGCTCCCATCCTTGTTGGATCCTTTTCACTCCACCTGTTACGTTCCCCATAATATCAAATAAATCTGAAATCCAGCAGGGGGATCGGGACCTCCTTGTAAAGGCCACGGCAGGTGTGCGAACCTGGGGACTCAGCACGGAGATCTCATCACCTATCATCGCCAGAAACCAGTCAGGTTATTTAACCCTTCGGCATCTGCCGGGAACTCAAACGACACGTTAGGCACATAACATGTGTCATATGTCCGGTATTCACACAGTTAATGGGATAATGCAGTACAGGCTGCGGAGAGCAAGGGGGGTGGAGGGCCTGATCCCCCTCTGTACAATATGATGTAATGAGATTGGAGTATCCAAGTGTCTGGGAAGGCAGCCCAGCGTCCACAGACTAAACAGCGGGGCCAAGTCTGAACGTCAGTACACAGACACACCATCGCTCTATACATTAGTACACAGACACACAATCAAAGACGCCATCTGACAAACAAACCCATAGGGCCATATCCAATTCAGGAACAGGAAAGTATCCAAGCTCATTCCGAGCCCAGATCCAACCATTGTCTGCCTTTCATTACTACAATGTGCCATGCCGGGGGTGCTGGAGAGGAAGTCCAACATGCCGCACATGCCGCACAATGTGTACAATGGAGGATTCATTATCTGAGAAGGACGAGTATTGAGGGCCAGCGATGGCGGCTGCAACATTCACTATATATACATAATATGTATACATGTATAATAATAGTGTGTGACTGTGGGGGGACATTAGAGTGTAAGCTCCTCTGTACAGAGACTGATGTGACTGTGGGGGGACATTAGAGTGTAAGCTCCTCTGTACAGAGACTGATGTTACTGTGGGGGGAGGGGAACATTAGAGTGTAAGCTCCTCTGTACAGAGACTGATGTGACTGTGGGGGGGACATTAGAGTGTAAGCTCCTCTGTACAGAGACTGATGTGACTGTGGGGGAGGGGGACATTAGAGTGTGAGCTCCTCTGTACAGAGACTGATGTGACTGCCTCAGTGATCTCTGTACCGCACTGCGGTATATGTCAGAGCTATATACATGTATAATAATAATAGTAGTGTGTGACGGTTAGGGGTTTTGTGTTGTAGGGAACATCAATCCCTATACATGTTGCTCTCTACAAGCTGAAATCTGGTACAGACGAGTCTCCATTCCTTCCACTAGAGGGCGACACTCTCTGCTCTCCATTGTGCGGCATTGTCAGTACGTTATCAGCCGCCTTCATAGGAAATCCCGGCTCTGACTTCATGTAACGTTGTCACCGTCCCTCCATGTTATCTGGTTGGGTTATATTTGTAGAGATCCAACAAGAGGAATTGTCTAATGGAGTCCACATGCCGGGTTTGGTGATCGTTGTCTCCGTCTGATCTGTTGGGTACATTCGAATCATTGGCAAGGCGTCCAGGACGCGGAGTCGCTGTGTGCCCCCTAATACAATCCAGATGTCGGCCGGATGCTTTCAGAACACATCAGCTTTGCCATTGTATAGTGTGTAGATGGACTTCACCGTCCAGACAGCCGACAGCCAATGACCGGCGAGTTTACCCCCCAAATTTAGGGAAAATCAGAAGATTTTTGCAAAATTTTGGCAAAATGCATTGAAGTCAATGGGGAAGGTAAAAAAATTGTGGGTGTTTTTCAACCCCATCCCGCCGGGTGTATACATTGTGATATTGGGGAGCTCACAGAGCACTCGCACAGGCTTTTCCATTAACAAAACGTCTTTATTTTCTGTTCAAAAGGCAGACAGTAAATGAAGTCCAACATTAATAGCTTGCTGCAGCATATAACAGATATGGGCTCACCAATGCTCACCCTTCACAGGTTATCCTGTTCAGTGTCCGAGTCCCAGGACCTTACTGTTTTCCTCAACAGGATCTCTTCAGGAATACACTGGGCACTTTGAGCAGCCTTTGATTTCACACCCATACACCTTGGGTGCCTGGCTCTATCAGCCTCTCTAGGCCTTCCAGCCTCCAACACATACACAGCCTCCTGGCTTCTGGGTGGAGTCCGCCTGACTCCGAGACACCACCTGTCCCTCTTCCCAGCAGGAGCCCTGAACACACTCCAGCACCCTCCTCATGAGGGATGCACCCTCCTCATGAGGGATGCACACAGGTGCACAATCAGGTGCTGGCTGCCACTAAAGCCTGGACCCAGGAATGGAGATTTCATCCCTCCCAATGCTCTTTGAAATCTCCCAGTTCCAGGAACCCGTGCCAAATCCGGAAAACCTGGGAAGAACATTCAAAGCCGGCTCTTTCCCAGTAAACGTTTGCACTTTCTGGAACTGCTCAGCCCCCCTGGCTGAGAGACCTGGGTGACACCCTGGCATTGCCACGCACTGCTACAACATATATATGGCAGAGGTGGGCTTTATCCCGTGCCGCCACATATACAGTATGTGACGCTCATGCACTGTGATCATCAACAGCTCCCTCTCACAGAGCAACAATTGGGAGGTGGTAGAATGGGCTCTTGATCATGTGATCACTGTGACAACCAATCACAATCATCACATGACCAAGAAGCCCAGGAAATGTCCCCTTTGTTCCGGCATTAGGATTTCTAATGGGGGTTATGTGTAAAATAAGACCTAAGGATGAACTTCTATTCTTTGCTCCCATTCGGTCTGTGAGAAAAATACCTGTTGATCCCGCCAGAAATCTTTTGAGCTGTTCTCTCAGTTGAATTGTTCTCATCCATCTCTGTGGACCACAGCACACCCCTGCTCCCTATGTTATGGGGATGAGAAGAATGGTGTTCTGCAGTCCTAACACACTTCTTGTCCTAGGAGGTGACAACACTGCTTCTCTATAGATAGAGTACAGTGAGTGTTGTCAGCCTAGAACAGGGTTGACTTTGGGAGAGAGACCTCTTGGTTTGCTTAGGCTTTGCCACTGAGCTATATCCCCTCAAATTCAGTTTCACCACAGTTTTTGGATGTTTCTTCAAGGGCATGTTTTCCAGGGGGCACCCAGATTTGAACCAGGGACCTCTTGGTATGCAGTTAAATGCTCTGCCACTGAGCTGTACCCCCTTGGCCATAGCTATGCATTTTGAACTGTTTCTCATTGATTACAATCTTCCAAAAAAACTAATTTGCAGGTCGTCCGGCCACCACCTTGAAGGTGATACAGGGGGAACCAGGATATGTACTGGAGACCTCTCAATCTGCAGTTGAATGCTCTACCACTGAGATATAGTCCCAGAGATGACCTCACATTGGAGAGACACATGAGACTGCAGCCTTCCAGGGGGCGCGCAGATTTGAATGAGGGATCTCTGGACCAGCAGTTGAATGTTTAACCTTTTCCAAATGTAGCGCTCACCCCCAAAGGAGCCCCTGAATGAACTGCGTCCTCCTAGCCTGTGTAGGGTTCACAGTTCCACAATTGCCCCAAACGCACTTACTGACCATCCAGTGGTGACCAATAAACCGACTTCCACACCCAGACATATGCAGGCCGTTGCTTCAATGAAGGGTTGTGATGTTTCATTCCAAAGCTACAAGGATAGAACCTTCAAGGGGGCACCTGGAATTGAAGCAGGGCCTTCTAAATCTGCAGTTGAATGCTCTGCCACTGAGCTATACCCCCTTGGCTGTAGCTATGCATTTTGAACTGGTTTCCTTTCTCATTGATTACAATCTTCCTAAAAACAAATTTACAGGTCATCCTGCAACCAATGACCCAACCTTTCATCGACGATATAAAGAGAGATCATACCTTGCAGGGGGAACCAGAGATCTCTCAATCTGCAGTTGAATGCTCTACCACTGAGCTATAATCCCACACATGACCTTATATTGCAGATACAAATGGGACTGTAGCCTTCCAGGGAGCACCCAGACTTGAATTAGGGATCTCATGCTCAACCTTTTCCAAATGTAGTGCTCAGCCTCAAAGAAGCCCCTGAATGAACTGTGTCCTCCTAGCCTGTGTAGGGTTCCCAGTTCCACTGTTGCCCCAAAAGCACTTACTGACCATCCAGTGGTGACCAATAAACCGACTTCCACACCCAGACATATGCAGGCCATTGTTTAAATATGAAGGATAGACAAGGATAGAACCTTCAAGGGGGCACCTGGAATTGAACCGGGGACCTCTCAGTTGAATGCTCTGCCGCTGAGCTATACCCCTGCCACACCCAAGGGCAGCCTGACGGCTTTCCTGCTTTTCATGTGATAACACTCTTGTAGTTTGAAGGCCATTGTTGGGTTGTGACCTTTCATTGCATGGACAAATGAGGCCGCAACCTTCAAGGGAGCACCGAGACACAATTCAGGAGCCTCTTGTCTGTGAAGGTTCTCATTCATCCAGGTCACGGTCTATCTGTAACCAATAAGTCAAGGCAACTGGACTTGCTGTATTCTTCTTGAAGACGTTTCACTGGACATCCGACCAGCTTTCTCCATTCAGAATGATTTGTACAACAATGATCTGGGAATAAATATGGTGAACGTCGCTCCAATCCACATCATCTGTTACTTGCAGGCGCATGCGCAGTTCGGATTTTCAGCCGGGAGGCGGAGGAGAGGCACAAGGTAAGTCTATGGATGGCGTGCACCCGCATGCGGACACCGTGGGACAGGAAGTGCCAGCAAGGACTGAGGAGACAGCGCTGGAGAGAAGGCTGAAAAGGACAGGAAGGAAGAAGATGACCAGATAAAGAAACATCATTGAAGGTAAGTGCTTTAATGAACATGGGGAGGGGGAGGGGGGGGGGGACTTTGCCTTTAATGTCACTTTAACATGAAAAACATTTCTGATTGTAGGTCGGCTTTAAGGATGTTTTTGAGTTTTACGTTCCCTTAAAATGTCGATTACAATGATGAGAAGGTGATATTTCCTTTATAATCAGCCCCTGTAAGCACAGCAAAGGATTCTGGGAATTGTATTTAGCGTGCAGTCACCCCGCCATCATGCGTTAAAGGCCACCTCGGAAAAATCGCCCCACCAGGGCGGACAGTCCATCCTTCAGCAGGGTCACAGTGCCTGTGGCCACCGACCTGGCGACGGCGCTTTCTGCCACGGCTACAGCTGGCTGCGAGGCCAGGATGACGGTGCCCCTGGCGGCGGCGGCGCCAACCACTCCGTACAACCCGACGCCCGCCGTCAGGCCCAGTCCGATGGCGTTACAGGTGAAACGCGTAGTGTACCCAGAACAGAACTTCTCCAGTTCTTCCTGCAGGTGCGTCTCCAGCTCCCCCAGCAGGTTGGTGTGGTGGGCTGTGTTGGGACCCAGAAAGGAGTCGGTGAACTTCTTGGTCAGTTCCTCCATCTTCTCGGAGACGAGGGTTCTCATGGTGGATGGCAAGAGGTGGGAAGGCTGGAGACGAAACAAAACAATACAAGCTTGTGAAGAGATTAAATCTGAACCCCGGCCTGCCCTTCAGTCTTCTATCTGACCTCCGTCCTTCCCTTCAGTCTTCTTTCTGACCTCCATCCTTCCCTTAAGACTTATATCTGACCTCCATCCTTCCCTTCAGTCTTGCCCAATTGTACCGGCTCCTCTCCTGGACTGAAATGGCTTCCTCTGATATCTCCGCACACTCTGAGCGTCCCACAATGTGCATTAGAAGCTGCAGCAAGTCAGAGAGAGCCCGCCTCATTTCCTGGCTGGAGGATTGTCCCTGTCCCTTACATTAATTGGATATCAGTTATTTTAATCATGGTGGCTCAGAATCACATGTGGACCTCACCCACCCTTCATGGCATTTTGGTATTTGCATAACTCCTCCCAAGAGCCGGCCCACTGCTTGCATCAGGACTGAGGGCTCTTGGGAGGAGAAGATAGTGTATAAATCATTAAAAGGACACCAGCCGAACCTACAGGTTAGTTACATAAGTACAGAATGAATACACTGAGGCCGGTCAGATGTTCCCAAACCTCCTCCAATGTCTATGGGCAGCCTTAGTGACCCGGCTTCTGCCAACTCTGTGTTTTACCTGGAGCCCTCCTTTAAACATCTCAGGATCTCCTGAGCCCATGTGACCATAGGTCACATGACCAAACCATCATAGATTTTTCTTGGATGTCGTCACTCACCCGATTACTGAGGAATTCGGCCAGCTCCATCTTGATGTTCTCCAGGATCTTCTGGTTCTTAATAACATAAAACATCTGAAAGAGAGAACTGCGAGTGAGAGATGGTGCTATGTCATCGTAGGTGGCAAGTAACCAATCGCCTCATCCCAAATTCTGATGTCATTTTCCTCATGGGGTCCAACAACTGAGAAAAAACCTGGGTTCCTCTCTTATGCTCCTCTCTTAGGCTCTTGCCTTACACTACTCCTTTACCTCTCCACCCTTACATAATTATTTAGGCTCCTCCCTTACATCCCTCTCTTGTGCTCCTCGCTTACCCTTCTCTCTTACACTCCGCTTTCAAGCTCCTCTTTTGCACTCTTCTCTTAGGCTCCTCCTTTACATACTTCTTTAGGCTCCTCCCTTACATACTTCTTATGCTCCTCCCTTACGTCCCTCTCTTACGCTCCACCTTTACGCTCCACCTTTACGCTCCTCCCGTAGTCACTCTCTTATGCTCCTCCCTTACACTCCTCTATCGGGGTCCTCCTTTAGGCACCTCTCTTACGCTCCTCTCCTGACTGCAGTCCAATCAGAGGAGAGCAATCTCCGTGTAGTATGAGCCACGGCAAGGACAAAAGCTATGGTGTGGCTTCTTTATTTAATGAAATGGCGCCTTACCTCCATTGGTGTTGAGAAGCCGTATTTTTGCCGCTCAAGAACGTCAACAAATTCCTAGATGGAGAAATGAAAATCCAGAATATTACCCCGGGATCACAACAGGCTGCAGCTGTCTTACAAAAGGGGCATCTGGTCATATGAACCCTTCCAAGTCCCGGGGGGTGATGAAGACCTTCGTGACCAGACCTCACCTGTGCTTTGCAGTCCCATAGACTTTATTAGGGCTGCGTCCCAAGGCTGCAGACAATCAGAGACGGTCCTATAGAAATGCATGTGGTAGTATTAACCCTTCCAAGTCCCGGGGTAATGAAGACCTTCAAAACCTGAGTGGACTTGGGTATTACAGCCCCATGGGTTTCTATGGGGCTGTATGCTGAGGCTGGAGGCAATCGGAGAAGGTCCCATCGAACTCTATGGGGCTCAAACGTACACGAATGGCAAGCAGTGAATGCCTCAGCAGTGATGAGCAAGTGAGGGATCCTCCCTGTCTCCTCCCCACACAGCTTGGGGACCGGGTTGGGGGTGGGGCTTCAAACGGCGGGACGTGCTGGGGTCGAGGCTGGGGAATGCCTCACCTGGAACCAGAGGTACCGCACGTCACTGTTTAGAGCACTACGGAGCGTTGACTTGCGTTATGCCGAGTGCCGCTTTGAGATCAAAATGATGGGCTGCCAACTCACCATAAATGCACCAATTCTGGAAGCGCGCTGCACCACAACGTACATCCCTCAGCATGGCGCACTGGGGTGCCATTCAAAACTAATGTCACCGCATCGCTCCTAGGCAAGTAACGTTACTGCAATGTGATAGGGTCAATGGGCCCTTACTAATATTATTTATATTATCATTATTTTATATAAAATTGATATTTTTTGGGGTAATCCTCAATCTTCTACCCTTCTGGGTACACCCATAATAATTAAAGGGGCCCTGTCATGAAGGCATAATAGGGGATTGCTGGGCTCTCCATTGAAGAATGCTAGATCCCATGATGCAATGGGAGCAAACTGCCCAATGGGGGGGAAGAATAAGTGGGTCCTTATTCTTTGACATAAACGTAGAGCGTCTTCCTATTCACCTGCAGCAAGGCGGGAAGGTGTGCGCTGGAGAGGGCACCCCCGGTCCGGTCCATCTTAGTGCGGTGCCACACGCCTTTCACCACGTCCACTATGAATGTGCGCAGGTTCTCTTGGAAGTCTTCATCCATATCTGTTGGGGGGGGGGGAGGGGCAAACAGAAGAGAGGGCAGTTATAATTCCGGAGGAGGACCATCTGACCCAGAACCAAGCCTGAGATCAGGGAAGACGACCATTACTATTATAATCTGAACATTGTGTCATTCTACTGGAGATCTCCATCAGACCAGACCGGCCACGACACACCATGCTGCCACAATGACCCCATAGAACACGGAAAGGTCTTCTGATGGGTCCTAAAAAATGGTTCAATCTAAAAATATCTTTATTGCTTTTTGTATTCAGAACACTTGTGGTAATATCTCCATTCCTATCAAAACCAAGTATACAGTACAGTGATCACTAGGCGCCATGGGAGGGGTCATTACCTTGAAGTCGTCCCTGTCCCTCTCCTGTTATCCCTTTGCCCGGATGGGGGAGCAAGAAACAGCGGGTGTGACTGCTTTTCAAGCCCCATAAAACTTTTGGGTAATTGCAGCCCTTCTGGAGCTTCTGTCGGGGGGGAGAGAGACAATTGTGTGACAACACTGGCTTAGAGCAGCACAAAAATAACATTGAAATGAATAGCCCATGAAAAGATAATATATGAAAAGCTGCAAAATTCCAATCCAGAGATTTCCCCTGCAGTACTTCTTTCTGCCTCTAGATGCCCTCAGTCAGATGGTCAGCATTATGCAACCCACTTCCTTTGTGCCCAGGTCACCCCGGACCCATCCCCAGCATGTGACTAGAGATTGAAGGGAGAAGGAGCACAGTGTTGAGCTCATCTCTCCATCACACTGCTTTCTCTTCCAATCAGCATGCCTCATGTCATCACCAGGGCCAGGTTTACTCTCTCTGCTGCCCCGAAGGCCAGGTTCCTCAATACCCACCAACTCCCCATGGAGAATGGCAGACCTGCAGGCTGCTTACAAGTGATCTTGGCGACATCGCAGAGATCACTTGTACAAAAGAAGTGGAGGCTTCCCCACTGTACATTTAGCTCTGCTTGACCAAAACAGGGCTAACTGTAGAAAACAACTACCCGCCCAGCAATGCATGTCCCAGGCATCGGGAGATAGGTATTCCACACCCCTGCTGCCCCTCTACTGCCTGCTGCCCCAAGGCCAGGCCTTGGTTTGCCTTGTGGGAAATCCGAGCCCCGGTCATCACATGAACTGATTCACTCCTGTGCTCCTTCCCCATCACCACTGTGAGCTCAGCTGTACAGGGGCTGCAAAAGGCTGATACACCTATAATTGGCTATCACCTCAGCTTTTGTGGGGTCAAATCACAGGCAGGCCATGAGCGGTGTTTTTAATGACAGTTCCCAGACGCTGAGCACTTCCAGGTTCACCGCACACAGAGGTAATCAGGGAATTGCTGTTCCCCCATCTCCCCCAGCTTAGCATTACAAGGCATTTTACACCAGTTCTGGGTTTCCAGAAGAAGCAGGTCAGCCTAGGTAGCGGGAGTCCTCAGGGGGTCCTCACATTGGAGGCTTTATAGCCGTAAGCTTGGCAGTTAAAAGGAGAACTATGAGGCAAGTGATTTTCACTCAGCCTCATAATCTGAGCCAACCTGTGACAATGAAACTGTCACAGGTCGGCTCCCAGCAGGGATTACCCCTCCCCGCTCCGATCCTCCAGCGCTGACTGGCGGAATGGACGTGGGAGGGGGCGGGCACAGCTGCCTCTGCTTCTGGATAGGCAGAGCCAGCTGTCAATCCCACAGCTGGGTGGATCTCGACAGCGATGCCGGGATCCGTCCTGGCTGCGGCGTCTCAGTATACCGCAAGCTGTAGCATGCGGTATACTGAGCTTAGGGTGACGGGAGGACGCTAGTTTGTGTTCTCCCATGATCCTTAGGAGAACTATGGGGAAAAGCACTGACCCCATAGTTCTCCTATAATGGCAAAAATGGAGGGAACGCTGGTCTAAAGGAAGGCATGTGTAAGAAAATATTGTGAACTCATCTCGATCATCTACAACATGGATGTGCCTTATAGGAGCTCCCACCATGCTGCATGAGCCTCTCCAATAACCTACAGTCATTAAGATAATTGGAGATGACAAGGGGGCGCTCTTCTTTGCCCCTAAAGGTTCCACCCCCTCATATGGAAAGGCTTCTTCACGTGAATAGCAATAGAGAAACAACATATTATCTGTTTAGACAGACAGGACACGGACATCAGAGGACCGGGATTGTGTACAGATCACGCCAGAAATAAGAGAAGTAGAAGAATTTACCTCAATTTCACGATTAATATAGAAACGGGCCGCGTCTCTGCCGCAATTAATGGAGTCATGCCAATCCCCGATCAGAATATCCAGATACTAAAAAGAGAAAATTAATTTAATTCCAATGGGAAACTATTTCTGGGTTCATTTTAGACCTTTTTCTTTATAGTTAAGCTGGTCATAAACTAGTTGGATATTTCTCTAATAAAGTATAGTTTGAAGAGACACCGTTATATGCCCATGCAAGTCAAAGTGTCAGTGTCTAAAGATGCCCCCCCTCCACCCCTAGGCAGTAATATTTACTCCAGCAAACTCCCTCACTGCATCCCTGCGTGGCCAGAGCCATTAATGGTTCAGGGACTCAGCATATGGGGAGGGAAATGTCCTCCCCCATATAAAA
>NW_017308363.1:0-13431 GCF_000935625.1 Nanorana parkeri | reverse complement strand
CTGTGATACTAATTTTTCTTCTGGATCTGTCCCTTGCAGTACTCTATTGTCACCACAAGATGTCCTCGGTCTTCTGGGTTGATTGACATCCAGCATCACTCAACCCATAAGACTAAGGGCATACTGTGAGTGCGGGGTAAACTGCTGGTGGCGTCCTCATTGAGTGGAATTTATCAAAACTGGAGCAGACAAAAACTGTGCTTGGCATCCAATCGGCTTTGCTCTCTCATTTTCAAATCTTAACTGATCAAACTGAAAAGACATTCTGATTGGTTGCCATGCTGCTCCAGTTTTTGTCCAGGTTTTGATAAATTCCCCCCATTGTATATTGCTGTTATTGGAACTGCTCTCTGTATCATTTAGTACTGCCCAGCCTGAAGAGGACCCTGCAGCATCACTTGACTGCCCTAAAGAGTTCAGAAAAGGTAACTATATTTAAAAAAAAAACTGCTTATCATAAAGTTCGGGGGACCTTCAGGAGAGAGAAAGGGGTGAAAGTTGGGTTTTAGTTCAATAAGTTTTTATTAAGGGTTCTATAAGACATACAGGTTGGGTTTTAAAGAGGACCTGTTTTCAAGGCACAGCAGATCCTGCTGCATTGTACACAATTTATAGTTTCAAGTCATATAGGAGCGCCACTTACCTGTAGCCGCTGGGAGCCGTACTCCTCCCCCATGTGCAGATACATCTGTAAAGAGATTGGTGCAGATAAGAATAGTGAAAATATTACGCCAATGCTGGGTTGTCGGTGCCATCAGGAAACTTGATCAGAGAGTCACAAAGTGTGCATCACATGTACATCCGATGTGCAGCTGTGAGTTTATTTGGTCATATCTGTCCTTCGTTATATGTGACCGACACGCCATCTGGTGGACGGGACCCGCAGACGCATTTCACTGCTTTATAATATATTGTGGCATCTGGTCCCTATAAAACCTCCAGATTTCCCCGATCCTTACATTCTCATCCACTCCTTCGACCTACTTTGTAACAGTTACATCACCGCCGGCAGGTTGAGAGCAACCCATTCATTCACAAATGTTTGTAGATGCGTCTGCATGCCTAGGTGCTTGATGTTATACACCTGTGGCCATGGAGGTGATTGGAACACCCGGATCCAATGATTTGGAGGGGCGTCCTAATACTTTTGGCAATATAGTGTATATATAATACTTTTTCATATTATTATAATAAACTGCTATTATAATTTATTACACTTATTTTTTAAAGTGTACTTAACTGTCAACTCCTGTAATCCAGATAACATTCAAATCACAATGGGATTGCATGCCTGCTGATGAAATGAACAGAAGGGGATTCTAAAACAAAGCTTGCCATAGACAGTGTTAAATGGGCAAGCCTGATCCGAATGGCCTCAGGCGTCTGTAACAGACAATGTATCCTAAACTTGAACGCTCACAAGGGGATGGCAGTTTTTCTGCGGAGAAGAGTAAAGAAGGGATGGTTCAGTGCCGGCCTATGAAGTGTGTGGAGGGGAGGTAAGAATCAGGCATGATTTTCTGTTCAGTATTGCCTACTGAGATTTTTTATGTACAACAACAAATAGTATCTGTCTCATCATTACAACATTTAGAATGTTAATGTTAGGTACACTTTTAGGTACACTCCACATTATCTAAAAAATAATAATGAAATCCATAAGCCAGTGGGATCAGATTTTCACATTCAGCCTTTTGCCAGTTTAATTGATCTATAATCATGTCCCAATAATTACATATTAAAAAGCTTAAACAAATGTGGCGACAAATGTTTACATAGAAAGTGTTGTGTTTTGTAGTCTCGGAGGCTAGGGTACTAAAGAAAAGCTTTATTAACAAGTTCAGGCAGTCATCATCTTCCTGTAGTAACCATGATACAAGATACAGCAATTCACATGCAGAGTCTACTCAGCCTTTCTCAGCTTTTTACTCCAGAGGAACCCTTGAAATGGTTTTCAGATGTCAGGGAACTCCTGTTAAAACCATTTTTGGGTTCAGTGGAAAATATGCCATATGTCAGACAGCTGGGGCTTTCAAATGGCATTGGCCCCGGAATTATGCAGGAACCATCAAATGTGAGGTTCATCAGCCACTGCTTAAAAGGAGAACTATGGGGTTAAGTCTTTTCCCCATAGTTCTCCTTAGGGTAACGGGAGGATACAAACTAGCGTCCTCCCGTCACCATAAGCTCAGTACACAGAGAGCTGTAGCTCGCGGTATACTGAGACGCCGCAGCTGAAGCAGATCCCGACAATTGTGCCGGGATCCGCCCAACTGCGTGACTGACAGCTGGCTCTGCCTATCTAAAGGCAGAGCCAGCTGTAACCGCCCCCTCCCCCGTCCGTTCCGCCAGTCAGCGCTGGTGGATCGGAGCCGAGCGGGGAGAATCCAACCCCTCCCCTGTCACGGGAGAGAGCCGTGACAGGATCGAGAGGTGAGCGAACGCCGGTATGTGTTCGCTCACTTCCCGATCTACTGAGCCGACCTGTGACAGTCTCATTATCACAGGTCGGCTAGAACTATGACGTGAGTGAAAAGCACTCGCCTCATAGTTCTCCTTTAAGGACCACTAGCAACCTCTGGAGGAACCCAAGGGTTCCGTGGAAAGCTGGTTAGGAGTCAGTGGCGTAACAATCACCACAGCGACCCAGGCGGCCGCTATGGACCCGGGGCACAGTGGGGCCCGGCTAGATGCCGTGCCGGCCGCCTAGGTCGCTATGGGATCCTCTGCTGGCGGCTTTCACTGGCGGCTGAAGACGAACACGCCGCTGCTCAGATCACTGACAGGAAGCGCGTTCCTCTCCACAGAGTCAATGAGAGCCAGCAGCGGCAGTGGAGGAGGCGGAGCCCGTGGTCAACAGCAGGGGAGGAGTCGGGGCCCGGTGACAAAGAAGGAGGCGGGCCCGGCGACGGAGGAGGAGGCGGGGCCCCATCAGCGACCGTAGAGGAAGAGGAGGCGGACAGGTAAGAAGTGCGACCAGCCCATCTGAGGTTGACCCTGCATAGGCTCTGCAAGTTCACCCTCAGGTGGGATCTCGAGTGGGCTCTGCAAGGGGTATAACTAGAAATCACGGGGGCACCGTACAAAATTTTGCTATGGAGCCCTGTGATTTCTAGTTACGTCCCTGTTAGGAGCAATCTAAAATACTTTGCGGGGTGAAGCAGTACTACAAGATGCAATGATTCCTGCCTGCTGGCCTTTGACCCTACTGACAATGACAAAGTCAAGATTAGGAAGGCCACATACTCCAGAGTACTGATACAATCTGCAGGATGGGAGAACATTTTTGAAGACATTGGCATCCCCCTCCCCGCTGCCTACAAGGCTTCCAGATTGTGATGATTTGCTATGTCATAGGGAACATTTGAAAATGTTAAGTTATCTAAGCAATATCCTGAAAAATGTATCTTATATCTTGAATTCCTCCTGAAAAACAGCAGTGTCCTTCCTGTGTACAGCGCTGGATTTCACACAAGGCCAACCAAGGCCTGGCCTCGGGGCAGCAGGGAGTAGAGGGGCGGTAGGGGTGTGGAATTCCTATCTCCCGATGCCCGGGACATGCAGTTCTGGGCACCGGGTGGGTAGTTGTTTTCTAAATTTAGCCCGGCTTTGGGCAAGCAGAGCTAAATGTACAGCGGGGAAGCCGCCGCTTGTTTTGTACAAGTGATCCCAGCAATGTCGCCGAGATCACTTGTATGCAGCCTGCAGGTCTGCCATTCTCTATGGGGGGATTGGCGGGTAGGGGGGTGCATTGAGGAACATGGCATTGGGGCAGCAGCGAGAGTAAATCCGGCCCTGCCTGTGTATGGGCACTTCTGTTCTCTAGCCTCATAGCTGTATATCTGCAGTGTGACATCATCTGAGGCACTGCTGCCTCTGACTGCTTGTCTCAGGAGATTTGTAGTAAGATTTGGTGATGTCACTACTGTACTTCTCACTGTTCTCTTTGCTGAAGAGAAAGATGTACCTGAGAACCTGCAGTGCAAGGATCTGCCCGTTACTGCTTCATCCATTCTGTGGACCTGGGCTTCCTTCATCTCTATCAGTACCCCTCCAGTTATCAGATCTCCAGTCATCAGGGGCAACTCTGACTTGAGGAAGCAAAGCCCTGCCTCTACCAAGATGGTTCTCTCAATACAGAACAGCCATGAAAAGTCAGTAATGGGACAAGATCAGCTGCAGGAAGACCACAGGAAACACTGGTGACTAGTCCTTTGTCCTCTGCTTGCTCTGCAGGCCCTCTTTAAAAGGAGAACTATGAGGTAAGTAATTTCCACTCACCTCATAGTTCTAGCCGACCTGTGACAATGAGACTGTCACAGGTCGGCTCAGTAGATCGGGAAGTGAGGGAACACATACCGGCGTTCGCTCACCTCTCAATCCTGTCACGGCGCTCTGTCGTGACAGGGGAGGGGCTGGATTCCCCCCTTCCCGCTCCGATCCGCCAGAGCTGACTGGCGGAACGGACGGGGGAGGAGGCGGGTACAGCTGGCTCTGCCTTTAGTTAGGCAGAGCCAGCTGTCAGTCACGCAGCTGGGCGGATCCCGGCACAATTGTCGGGATCCGCTTCAGCTGCGGCGTCTCAGTATACCGCGAGCTACAGAGCCTAGGGTGACGGGAGGACGCTAGTTTGTGTCCTCTCGTTACCCTAAGGAGAACTATGGGGAAAATACTTAACCCCATAGTTCTCCTTTAATGAAGTGGTGATCCCAACAAGAGGAGCGGAATAATTATTTGTTGGTGGTGCCATATGAAAAGCTGGGTATAGATAAAGTTGTAGCACAAGGTGGAAGGTTCATTAGGTGGAATATATGATAGAAAAAGGTTTTATTTTTTCCTTACTTGTAAAAAAAGTGAGGCAACTAGGGTTCCACTTTAAGACCAGCAGTTTATTGGCGGCCACCACGTACTGCAAGTAGTAAAGCACCATTGCCAGACTGAACCGTACTTGTCCTTATGGCTAGTCCAGAGCTACTACTGAGATATCCACCTACCCATCACTGGTCACCACTCACCTCCATGTAGTCCAACTCCGTCTCCTTCAGACAGCTGGCCACGTTGAATATCTGGAAGATTAAACATGGAATAATAAAACATTGATGGCAGATAATGACGAGCATTCCGTCTAATCTCTTATTTATATAAAGTTTTGTTCAAGGATTGTACTATCATGCCATATAGTCACTGTTTATTTCCCCCATGGAATCTGCTGAGCAATGGTGGCATCTGTTTATTCTCCATGCAGTAATACTCCCTACATTGCTCCATCAGTGTCAGAAAAACCCACCTTATCCTACAGCCCAACCATGGAAAATACTTTCCTCAGAAACCTTATTTCTCTACTTAAAGTGACATTAAACCCTCAGATTTTTTAACATAAACCAATACTGTAATGTGCGCCTCACTGTAATCCATGGTAGTTTCCCTTCTCTTTGCTGCTTTTCCTTTTAAATCCTCATGTCTTCTCATGCTGGGGGAGAACTTCCCTTTGCAGCTCAGGGCCTCTTCCTGTAGTCCTGGCTCAGGTTACAAGCCTATAGAAACGTATACACAGACACCGTGTATCCATTCCTGAGACAAGGCAGTCTGCTGCAAAACAGAAGTTCTGCAGAGCATGAGAACAGATACAGATTTAAAAGGAAGAGCAGCAAAGAGAAGGGATTACAGTAAGGCGCACATTACAGTATTGGTTTATGTTAAAAAATCTGAGTGTTTAATGTCACTTTAAAACAAAACTCCAGCCCAACCTACATCTGTCCTATCTACTTCTGCCTCTGTTGCTTGGTGGAAAACTGTGCCGCACTTTAATGTCCTTCATCTCCCTACTGTGTGCTTCCGAATTTTCTGCAACATCAGTCTGTGTGACAGCCAGCCACCCGCAAGAGAAACTCACTGTCACAGACACACCCTTGGGGGTTACAGAGGGTGTCAATCACAGCTGATGAGTCTCCTGTGGTGCACACAACTTCCATAGATCCAGTTTTTTTTTATAATATTCTGCTAATTGTATCCAGACATTGAAAAAAGGTGCAGACATAAATCATTGCATGGCAGATATGTACAGGAGTCAATAAAACCTTTTCTTGAGTAAAATATTAATTTAAAAACTCATTAACAAAGACGGTCTCATTTGAATAACTTACATATAATATTACATTGATAAATGCTCTCCCCGAAAATAAGACCTACCCCGAAATTAAGACCTAGTTGTGACCATGCCCAGGACCGGTGGTGGCATAAGGGGGAACTTGAAGAGCTGCGGGAGAGGTGGGAGAGAATCAGCGCTGCCAACTAAGCCAGCGCTAGAGGAAGCGAGTCGGCACCGGAGGGAGCAGAGCTGAATAAGCCGATGCCTCCTCTATATCGCCGGCTTCCGTCACAGGTGGAGGGATACCCAATGCACTCCGCTTGTGAGGAATCTATAGTGAAAGCGCGCTTCCCTCATTCTGCTTACCAAATTGCTCTTGGAAAGGTACGGCAAAAAAAAAAAAAATCAACAATGACCGGGCAACTCCATATTAGATGATTAAAGTCAGCGTGAGGTTGAATACAATGTAGACAATTGGAAGTAGCCACACAGCCTACTTTGTGTAGAAGAACTGGTGTTAGATAAGCCCAGTAAGTAGAGCCAATTGTACTCGGATGGGAAAGGGTTATCTGGAAAGCCCGCCCACCTCCTCCCTCTGCACAATGAATCCTGGGATTCAGAAATTCCTCTGCTGGCTCCATCGGATTCCTCCGTAGCACAGCACAGCACAGCACAGCACAGCAGGCACAGGGGAGGTATGAACGGTACAGATTAAATATTCACATATTTATCTCACCAGATGGGAGCTGAGCAGCATAGACAGCGCAGAGAGCTTAATGCAGCTTTCCCGGTCGCCTTCAATATCTAGAGACCCCTCCGTGTCCAGGATGTAGACCGCCACCTGCAAAGTGATTTAAAATAGCACAAATCAGATTCAGATCAGACCATTTAATAGTTTCCAAACTCTACAATAGCCCCTCCTAACCAGGATTCCTCTAGATGTTGGAAAGGATTAATTGGGCAGTTGCTAATTGATTTCCCATTTGAGGGTGTTTGCATAGGCCAGGGGTCAATGTAACTTGGCAGAACCAACTGCATGATATCAATGTCCTTTTTAGCTGTCTGTAGGCAATCTGACCCACACTGTAAGGAGACATATTAGCCATAATAAAAGGTGTATTTTTCTCAATGACCCCCAATGAGTTTGGATTTAGCAGGGGTTCCCTGAGAACTAAAAATAATTTCAAGGGTTCTTCTGGGTAAAACATTTGGGAAAGGCTGGTCTAGAAGGTGCACCACCATCACTAAGTGCAGCCGATACTCTCACTCATTACAATCTGGAGTAGACTCTTTGTAGGCTTTATGTATTCCCTCCCTAATGTTGAGCGGCTGTATAATTGCCCAATCCGTACCCATACAAATCTGTTTTCCAGCAGTCCTTGAGTAATGGAGACTCTACTGTCTCCAAAGTAGTCAGTGGCACACAAGGTAATGGAGGTAGCAGAGCAGGCATCAAGTCACACAGAGAAGTAGAAGGAAATCAGCCATTTAAAAAGTGGGCTAAAATGTCCTCTTCTGGGGTATCCAGTTGTGTACAACCCAAAATGAGGAGGGGTGTTACCAATGGACAATAGCTCTATAGCAAAGACGAATTACTGAGCAGTGTTTATCTCACCTTCTCCCCCTTGGCGCCCAGTATGAATGGTTTGCTCCACATCCATACACCCTTTGTAGTGCTGTCAATGCCAGATCTCCATTGAAACCCTTGTAGGGGCTCGTCTTCTGCCCCCAAGCTGAACTCTTCGCCCTTCTCCTAAGGAAAAACACATGTTCACAAGCTGCTCCTCATTTTACAGAACAACATGTACAATGGGCTTCATGCTGTGGCTGGGCGAAGGACATTCACGTATCTTCATATTCTTATCAAGCAGTAAATGAGCTTAAAATAAATCTTTACTGATCTCGGTAGCTGCAGGTTCTGTGGAATCTGCATCCTCAAAGGTCACACCATTGGCAGAGAAGTCACCCAAGGCTTTTTCTTAGCGGCTCAGGTCACCCGGTTCTCCTGGTCCTGGTCTGTGTACATTAGATATTAGGAAGATGGTGGATCATGAGTCACTTCTGGAGGGAAGGGTGGAGCTGAGTGTTCAGAGCTACCTAGTTACTGCTGGAAAGGGGAATGGGGGAGCTGAGCTGCTGAGTCACTGCTGGAAGGGGGTGAGAGCAGGATACGCTATTCTATTGAGAGAACAACTTAAATGACTTCAGTGAACTTTAAGGCCAAATTGTTCCAAAGTACTCGCAGCTACAAAGGTCCAAGGCTGCCTGAGATTTAAACATTTGACCTTTGTGACCAGGCCCCATACCTACAGGGCCTACAGACACATGGTTATAGGACCCGGGTCTCTCACCTGGCTCTCCAGGGCCCTCATAATGTAATTCATCAGGAAAGATTTTCCCCGACGCTTCTCTCCAATGACGCCAAGCAGGTAGACGGGGTAACTTGATGACTCAGAGTTCATAAAACAATCCCACAGGACCGATTCGTTCAAATGTAGGCAGCCGCTGCCATCAGTCCACACCAGCTGTACCGGGTACCCATGCTCCGAGGATACCTGTGACCCCTGGAGAAAAGAGAAAACATATAGAATAGGGACATCATATCTGATTAAGGGGAATAGTGTCCTTCAGCTTGTGAACTACAGCAGTAGCCATACTTGGGTCTAGCAAATACCCATTCGCCAAGTGAAGTGGGGCAGAGGTTTTGTCCATTCTGAGAGGGTTTTAAGAGAGGGGTTCCTTTTTCTTTTCTGAAGCATACATGTAATGCTAGACTGCATAGGACCCATAAGATAGGAAACCTACCGGCTCCTGCTATATGTCTACTGGGCTGGATCATGGTTATTTTATTGGGATGGTGGATCAGCTATCCTCACAAAATTCAGGTATGGCCTTGATCTACACAGACTGGATCATGGATGGATTTATTTCCTTATTGGAGCAAATTAGAGGATCCTGTGGATCAACTACAGGTATAGGCTCCTTTAAGACAGCCGCTCCGATCAGGTCCGTCTATCAGGCGGACCCGATCGGATGCCCAATGCAAGTCTATGGACAGCCATGTCTAAACGGACGAGCGTCTGTTTGCACCCGGTTACCCCCGGCTCCGAACAAACAGATGGAACAGTGTTCCATTTTGACGGACCGGATCGTGCCAGATCGGGGGTAATCTGATGTAAACGGATACAGCAGATTTCCATAGACACACATGGGGTCCGGCACTCTCAGTTGTTTCCTCCATCGCAGGAAGGAGGAACAAATTCTAAGGACATGAAAGTCACAGCGATGACCTCTGATCCATACTGCTCTGATCAGGAGGGGATCTGTGCCGGGATCGTCTCCTGATCAGCCCGTGTATGAGGGGACTTAGGGTTCTGAGGATGCACGGGGCCATTTTTTTTTAATTTGCTATTATGGGAAATGTAACAAGAGTATCCAGTACAGAACATCTCAGAGTTGTTGGAGACAATAAAACCTTCAGAGTGGGTGAGGACAGCCGCGAACTATGGCTGAGGATCTTGTAGCTAGACTCTAATAATAAACAGAACGCAATGGGTG
Organism: Nanorana parkeri; assembly: GCF_000935625.1. NCBI lineage: Eukaryota > Metazoa > Chordata > Amphibia > Anura > Dicroglossidae > Nanorana > Nanorana parkeri. Next base: position 3,785 of record NW_017308363.1, on the reverse strand, counting down.
AACTGTCCCCCCAGATTGGACTTACACTATATGGCCAGCAGAATATGGGCACCCCTCCAAATAATTGAGGTCAGGTGCGAAGGATACTATTGATGTCACCGACATTTATACAATTGTGCTCTTCCAACCTTGTGGTAACAGTTCGGTGAAGACCCTTTTCTGTTGCACCATGACTATCCCCTATGTACAAAGCCAGCTCCATAAAGACACGGTGTGACCAGCTTGGCATGGAGGAACTCGAGTGTCCTGCACAGAGCCCTGACCTCAACCCTACTGAACACCTTTGGGGTGAATTGGAATGCTGATTGTGAGCCGGTATTCTGTCGAAATGGCCAACTCGTCGAGATCTCCAACTCGTAACGTCACATCCGTTGGAGAATTTGATGAGATGGTGCTAGTGCGGCAACCATGGCATTTTTCCAAGCCTCGTCAACGGGCCCAATTGCCCTAAGTGCGCCTGTGCGGCCTCGCAATCCTCATCGAGTTCTCCAGCTGGCATCACTGCTTGTGACATCGGATGCCTGCGCATGCGCACTAGCGCAAATTACAGAACTGCTCTTAGGTGATTGACTGACGGGAGTTGGAGATCTCGACAAGTTGGACATCTCGATAGAACACTGGGTCTTCTGACCCAACATCAGTACCTGACCTCACAAACGGGCCAAATTCCCACAGACACACTCCTAAACCTTGTGGAAGCCTTCCCAGAAGAGTGGAGGGTGTTGTAGCCATAAGGGAAGAAAACTCCATATATGGTTCTGGAATGGGACATCCTACAAGCTCCTATAGATGTGATGGTCATGTGACCACAGACTTTTGGCCATAGAGTGTAAATATGAAACATAAGTTTGGATTTACATGGACTGATTTATGAAGCATTCCCGCTGAGAACCGCTCATACCTTCCCGGGGCCGTTCACATTCTCCTGCACCCCCTTCTGGATCTTGGATATGAGGTTCATCAGCCGGTAGTCCGGGGCTATCTGGTATCGGGGACATTGCTTCCGGCACTCGGGGCACAGGTACCCTTCCAGCTGCGGCGTGCTCCAGTGCGTGCTGATACACACGCGGCAGAAGGTGTGACCACATGCGATGGAGACGGGATCCTGCAGGTCGTCCAGACAGATGGAGCAGGTGATCTCTTCCATCAGGGAGTGGAAACTGAGGTCATCCTGCGCAGAGCTGTTACTGCTGCGAAAGAAGGAGACAATGTTACACATGGAAGACCTTTCCACCGAAACTTCACTTTCTCAAACAATTCATCCCCACACAGCTCCCTCCTCATGTATCACTGGCCCCTCCCCTTTTAGATTGTGCGCCCTCAGGGGCAGGGCGCTCCTTACCATCTTGTCTTGTATTGCGATTGTAATGTCTTCCTTACATTGTAAAGCGCTGCGCAAACTGTTGGCGCTATATATATACTATGTAATAATAATAATAACTTCACAAGGAGGACAGGAAGAGATCAGTTCTGTTTAAACCTGAACTCCATGCAAACGGCTGTGCATGTGACCTGCTGAAGAATGTATCATTCTGTTCAGCCAGTCAGCTGATCCAGGCACCTGCGCCAGACAACACAGATTGGTCCTGGACCTCCTGAGGACTAGTGATGGGCTTGGGCGTGTTCGCAGCCCCACGTGCCCAGCCTGCCAGGAAGCTGATAGTGCCGCATTATAGCGCCGCCCATTTATATGTAAATATCACAGTGGAGACTATATTCAGTGGGGGGGCCAGTAGCCCCTCTCTTAATTTGCCCCTGTCTGCCTGGCATCTTGTGTCCGGGTTTCTGCTGCCATGAAACCCTGACACAGCATTCAAAACCCGGACTGTCGGGGTGAATCCTGAACAGGTGGCAACCCTAGCCGCAGCGCCAATCACAGAGACATTATCCCGCTCCGCCGCTGCATGTCTCAGTACCTGTGATTGGCGCTGTCAGCTTCCTGGCGGGCTGGGCGGGTGGAGCTGCCAACACGCCCGAGCCCGTCACTACTGAGGACTACACTGTAGCTAAGCAATAAAGTTGGGTCTAGGATTCGCCCCCGGACAAGGAGGACCAATTAACACACCAGCGTGTGGAAGGAAAAACAGGTAAGCACAGAGAGAACATGTAAACTCCATGCAGATCATTTGATGACCATGGTATGAAACAGGGACCCCCCCCCCCGTGTTGTAAGGCAGAGGTGGGGACCACTGAGTCGTTGTGATGACCTCATTCACTGTCAAGATGAGTGCCCATGGGGAAGATGCCAAACTAACCCCCTCCCTAGCCCCCTACCAGCTGCCACTGGGCTTGCCTCGGCGTCACTGCTCAGCTCTGGGGCCGCCAATCAGGTTTCACATGGAGAGGAGAGTGCACAGTGATGTTGGAGGGACTTTCCTGCCCCAGTCAGACTGTGACAGTGCCGACCAATCAGAGGCGAAGGCAGGGCACACACGTGATGAGGAGGGTGCAGCTCACCACATGCCCCACCCCAGATAAAAACGCTGTGCCCAGGGCAGCTAAGCATGTCTGCAGGTTCTGACCATCTATTTCATTTAAAACAATACAAAGCATTAACGCTGCCCTCACCAGCACAGAAAACATAATCACTCCATCCAATGCAACATTTCCTGTCATTTTCCTATAGAGATGGAGACACTTCCTGTGAGAGGTGACAACACAATGCCCCTTTCTCCTTGTTGTTCTCCTGCGTTGTCACCCTCTGTTAGCACACATTACACAGACATGGTCCACTGTTGTCACCATCAGGAAACCCTGAGACTTGTCATGCAGCCATCGCTGGAGTGCATGTAGACAGGAAATGGTTTCGAGAAGGCTGCAGAAGATCAGCAGCACATCGCTCAACATTTTAAAGCTGACAAAGAGGGAAAGCTTTTAGTACAAATATTGTAGGCAAAGGACACACGCCTGGTCAGGTGGACCAAGAAGAATTCATGCGCAAAAACAGTACTGTTGCTCCCACGCTTCATCCTGGCTCCTTAAAATAACAATTGCAATAATAAAAAGGTTGGATCAGCTCAGTAGTAAAAATAATACATGTCTGTGCAATGTGCGCCAACATGCCCACTTGCAGTATCCATTTAAAATGTGGCAGGGTGACAACTCAGGGGCACAATTGCGAGACAGGGACAGAACGTTGTCACCTTAAACAGGAAGTGCCTGAACAAGGACCTTCATGACAGGATCACCTACTGATTTATAGTGGCTTTTGGAATGACACAATAAAGTTGATATGACATTTTTGGTGATCGGGTATTGTAACGCTTCGCTCTGATCACTCTCGGAATATTTTGCAGCGTTTGTACATTGTTCCTTTTATCTCACTAGAAGTTTCCACGTCGTCTTATCATTCACATACGTTTGTCTTCTCTTTCGGAACTTTATAGAAAAGAGAATAAATGATACAGGAAAAGATTTTCTATTTATCAGAATACAAGCTCCTCCTACTTTGATTGGACGTGTATGGTCAGCTGACCATACAAGGAACTGTAAACAGGAAGTGACATGTATACAATGTATAGAATAATCAGCAGCGGCATTGATACAATGTTACTGGACTCCCACCTGGGTGGTTGAGGTGGTTCAGGTGGTTGGGGGGTCTCCGGTGGGCTCGGCGCCCTCTCTCTTCTGGGTCTCCTCCTGGTTTTCCTCCTCTGGGGCTCTGGATATCTATTCCATGTTCTCCCAGACTGGCTGGTGGAGGGGTTGGGGTTCTCTCTGTCTGCCCCCCTCCTGTCCTCCATGTTGGACTCTGCGGTGGCCTCTACACAGGAGGTCTCTCTACA